>NC_079443.1:24552444-24797444 GCF_903798145.1 Danio aesculapii | reverse complement strand
TCTTCAAAGTAGATCGAAGTCCATCTGGTTCTGTTTGTTTGTTGCACTAATGGCATATATTCACACTTCAGCCTAAACAAACTGAATCCATTAGGAGAGGATGAGTTTGTCGACTAAGGAAATCCAGTCATTCTTCACTCGTGGCTCTAGGTTAAAAAAGTAGAGAGAAATCAAACTCTCACTGGAAAAATTCAGGCACGGACTCATCAGTTTGATTTATAGTAACTGCAGTGACACCCATCATTTGTGTAATAGCAGTTCTGACAGATAGCATCACACGAGACGGCCCGTGTCAGCCTGAGAAAGAAGTAATGCTCAAACAATGCTCAAACGCATTTGCTATTTCAGAGCAGAGACACATTTGTTACAGACTGACACAAAATATTATGGTCAAAGTGGAGATTGTTGTATTCTCAGGGTTTTCAGACATACTCAGTCTGGTTCAGAGTTCACTTCAACATGAGAATTTACCAGGTGCTTTTCTGTCCAAAATAATTAAAGATTATCTCAAGTAAGTATGTTTACCTCATTACAAAAGCAAGCATCCACAATGTTTAGATTATATTCAGGCAACTGGATAAAACCGCTTTTTTTGTCTTTATCTTATTATATATAAATCTGCCTGAAATTAAAATGAAAGTATCTTTGAGTGTTAGTATTAATATGCGAGTCTTGTAAGATAGTGTGCTTCAAAACAATGACAAAATGAATGAATTCTAATAATAAGCATTCAAAGTTGACCCATCAATATTGATCAATATCATCTCTAGCACAGTAAGAGTCCTGCCCCCTTCAAGACAGGGCTGATCATTGATTCACATGTAGCTGTGTGTTCATAACAAGGACTCTTAAACACTTGCATATATGAAAAATAATAACTTAATATTATTATTATTATTATATTAATAAATTTTGACATGATTATATAAGGCTACTCAGTCACATACAGTTATAAATGGAGCATGAGATGGTCACAATATTAGAGACTCTTGTTATATTGTGGTTTTTAAATCTAACTGGCGTTTTGTACATACAATATCTGAATTTATTTAATTATATCCACTACCGGTCAAAAATCTGGGGCCTTTTTTTATTATTAATTTTATTTAGTAATTTAAATAAAATTATTCTGTTAATCAAGTCGGCATTTATTAAATGCAAAAAAATTGTTAAATTGTTAAATACTTATTTGTTAAATATTTATTTATTACTTATTGTATAGTGTCAAATGAAATTATTAATCCAGTCATTATTGCTTGTAATACTATTACCATTAATAATAATATTAATAAGAGTAATGAAGCTTAAATTCATCATTAAAATCACTGGAATAAATGATTAACTATTACGATAAACAACTTTTGAACAGTTATTTTACAATGCAATAACATTTCACAATTTAACAATTTTACTGTATTTTTGATTAAATAAATGCAGACTTGGTGAGCAGGAGAAGCTCATTTTAAAACATTTAAAAATCCTACTGACCCCAAATTTTTGAACGGTAGTGTATTAACCAAGATTCATTTTGTAGATCTCTGCAACTTACAGCTTTGAAACAGTACACAGAGTCATCCGCTGTAATCGACTTAAAAAGATCTCCGTTATTGTTTCAACATTGTCATAAACAATAATAAATCAGTGGTTAACTCTTTCACATCACAAGAAATGATTAGCTGGAATGAATTAACAAAAGAGATGTTTTCGAGTCGATCTCTTGCCTTCCTGATGCTCTCGCATTAAAGAAAATATGCCACCTTTGTCTGTGCCAACAAAAGAAAAACTCCATGGAAACCTGGCATCCACAATAACCAGTGTCTTACTGCTTTTCTAATGCAATTATCTCTGTAGAAATGAATGACCCTGACTAACATGTGCTGACTAATGCTGTCATTAAGCGACAGATCTTCTATGGCAATTGAGCAATATCACACATTTCCCATAAAAAGTGCTGTTGGCAGTATATGCAGGCTCGGGTTAAGGATAGTCTATTCATAAAACATTCTAACAAATCCTTTACATTTCAAGGTTACATTTTAAAACACAAAAAGACCAAAAGCAGCAGTCAAAGCACCATTACTTGTCTTGAACAACAAAGTCGTGATGTTCAATATCAAAAAGATCATTTAAGCAAAATGATTGAAATAATTCAATGACTTAATCAATTCAATTCAATTCAATTCACCTTTATTTGTATAGCGCTTATACAATGTAGATTGTGTCAAAGCAGCTTCACATAAAAGGTCACAGTAAATAGGAACAGTGTAGTTCAGTTTGTAGTGTTTAAGTTCAGTTCAGTTTAGCTCAGTTCAGTGTGGTTTAATAATCACTACTGAGAGTCCAAATACTGAAGAGCAAATCCAACGATGCGCAGCTCTATAGATCCCGAAACATGCAAGCTAGTGGCGACAGCGGAGAGGGAAAAAAAACTTCACTAAAGGCGGAAGTGAAGAAAAAAAACCTTGAGAGAAACCAGGCTCAGTTGGGCATGACCATTTTAATTTCTCCGCTGGCCAAACTTTTGTGCAGAGCTGTAGTCTCAGTGGCGGAGGCTGGAAGCTGGCCTCAGCGAAGACTCGTCTGTCTCTGGAGCGTCACAGGAATCAGTCTCATGTTCTCCACTCCTCCATGACCATCACAGTAGCTGCTCAGGATTCGGCCAGGTCCAGGATATAAAAAACTTTGGGATCATCTCGTCGTTGGTCTTGGATCGAATCAGTGACTCTGCATAGTCTGAGGGCCTCGGGAAGAGTATCCCCAGGTGGAAATGGAGAATAAAGAAAATAATTAGCGTAGCTGATGTTCACAGTGTATATCAACAAGATGCAGAACCTGTGTGGAAGCCCCCAAGTGGTGCACTAAGTGTATGCTTTACTGAACAGATAGGTCTTTAATCTAGTTTTGAATTGGGAGAGTGTGTCTGAGCCTCGGACGTTATCAGGAAGGCTATTCCAGAGTTTAGGAGCTATAAATGAGAAGGCTCGACCTCCTTTACTCGACTTTGCTATTCTAGGTACTACCAGAAGCCCTGAGTTTTGAGACCTTAAAGAGCGAGTTGGATTGTAGCGAGACAGAAGATTGGTTAGATAAACAGGAGCTAGATTATTTAAAGCTTTATATGTAAGAAGCAATATTTTAAATTCAATACGAAACTTAACAGGCAGCCAGTGTAAGGAGGATAAAATTGGGGTGATGTGATCAAATTTTCTAGACCTGGTAAGAACTCTGGCAGCTGCATTTTGTACTAGCTGAAGTTTGTTAATAGAGGATGCTGGGCAGCCAGCAAACAGTGCATTACAGTAGTCCAGCCTAGAAGTCATAAAAGCATGGACTAGCTTTTCTGCATCTGAGATGGATAGCATACTTCGTAACTTAGCGATATTTCTCAGATGAAAGAAAGCAGTTTTTGTGATATGGGATAAATGATTTTTAAAAGTTAAATTACTGTCTAATATGACACCCAGATCTTTTATAGTAGAGCTAACGCTAACTTTGTATCCCTCTAATTGTAGGTCGAGTTGCGAGATCTGCTGTGTACAGGATTTGGGCCCAATAAGTAATAATTCTGTTTTGTCTGAGTTTAAGAGAAGATAATTGTTGGTCATCCAGTCTTTAACATCTTTAATACACTCAGTTAGCTTGGACAGATTAGACGTCTCGTCAGGTTTAGTTGAAATATATAATTGAGTATCATCTGCATAGCAGTGAAAGCTGATCCCATGTCTTCTAATAATGTCTCCCAGGGGTAGCATGTATATTGTAAACAGCAAAGGGCCTAAAACTGATCCTTGAGGCACCCCGTATTTTACTGGGCTGATTTGTGAAGGCTGTCCATTAATATTCACAAACTGGTAACGGTCAGATAAGTATGACTTAAACCATTGTAGGGCATGTCTCTGGACACCTGTAGACTTTAAGCGATTAATAAGGATACCATGGTCAATGGTGTCAAATGCCGCACTAAGATCGAGTAAAACTAATAGCGAGATGCACCCTTGGTCAGCAGCTAAGAGTAAATCGTTGGTTATTTTCACTAATGCAGTTTCTGTACTGTGATGAGCTCTGAAACCTGACTGAAACACTTCAAAAACATTGTTGGTCTGCAGAAAGGAGCATAATTGAGCAGAAACAACTTTTTATAGTATTTTAGATATAAATGGAAGGTTTGAAATAGGCCTATAATTAGCTAAGTTGCTGGGTTCCAGTTGTGTTTTCTTAATCAGTGACAATCACTTGTTGCGGTCTATTGGCTTAACTGTGTAACCTGTAGAAGAAAAGCCAATTAAAAATGCCAGTGCAAAGACTGACAGACGGCAAGAGATCATTGAGAGCTGTAAAAGACAGAAACAGTTTCTTGAATTTAAAATCAAGCTCTGCTAGATCTGGCAGAAAAAAAGAAAGACTTTGGCAGAGTAAAAACTGAATCGCAAAAACATACCAGTTCTGATGGAGCAATACAGACACAGACACTGTTTGGTGTTTTATAGACTAAAGCTATTAAAGTGTTGATTTAGTCTTCATGATTCATTATTGCTTAAACACAGAACATAAAGGAAAAGTGTCTGTGCCAAGAGAAGAGTTCCTTCAATAAATAAATAATACATACATGATGGATGCATAATCAAGCAGAGATAAAATAAGTCCATTAGATGTTTTAATAATTCTTTTATTGATTAAATAAATAGTAATTAATAATTTAATAGTTATTCTATAAATAAAAAATAAATAAACTTGATTAAACTTGCTAAAAAATTATTAAAGATTCCCAGAAAACAGTACAAAAATTCATGATCCAAAAACAGAAGATGAAAGTTTTCTGGATTATACTCAAAAACCTTTTTTATTTGGTAAAAGGAATGAGAGGGCAGAAGGCATGTTGAAGATTTTGTACAAAGATTTTTTCAGCAAAGCTTTTATAATTTTGATATTGTAACGGCTTTAGAAATACATGTTGTTCCCTTTCAGCGCCGCTTAGTTCTAAACAGTTTTTAAAAATGCTGCAAGACAGTGTGCAGTCAGCTGCAGGCGTGGATAGAGAGAGCAGAGACAGTTGATACAACAGGATTTTAAGATTCAGTCTGTTGTGTTCTGTTTCTATGGAGTTAAAGCATCAAAGATATTTTTACTCTGCAATGAAAATATATTTGAACATACTAACTGCAACTTTAATAACTTTTATTCCACGGTCTGTTGAATATCTTGATTCTAATTAACTTGAAGGTGTACATTTTCTTTTTAGCTTAGTCCCTTTACTAATCAGGGGTCACCACAGCGGAATGAAGTGCCAACTTATTTAGCATGTTTTTTATGCAGCGGATGCCCTTCCAGCCCATACACTCAGTGTTCACCCATACACTCTCATTCACATACATGCACTACGGCCAATTTAGCTAATTTAATTCACCTATACCACATGTCTTTGGACTGTGGGGGAAACCGAAGCATCCGGAGGAAACCCACACAAACACATGGAGAACATGCAAACTCCACACAGAAATGCCAACTGACCCAGCCGAAGCTTGAACCAACAACCTTCTTGCTGTGAGGTGACAGCTCTACCCACTGCGCCACTGCTGTACACTGAAATACACAGGTAATTCCAGTCAGTTTTGATTTCAGATCAAAATAATTACACTTTTCTGCTGTTACAAATAAGAGACATTGTCTTTATGCATGAGCGTATGTATCTATGTATGTATTAGGTACACCTGTCCAACTGCTTGTCAATGCAAATTTCTAATCAGCCAATCACATGACAGAAACTCAATGCATTTAGGCATGTAGTCATAGTCAAGACGATCTGCTGCAGTTGAAACCGATCATCAGATTGGGGTAAAAAGGTGATTTACATAACTTTGAACGTGGCATGGTTATTAGTGCCAGACGGGCTGGTCTGAGTATTTCAGAAACTGCTGATCTACTGGGATTTTCACGCATAGCCATCCCTAGGGTTTACAGAGAATGGACTGAAAAAGAGAAAATATCCATTGAGCAGCAGTTCTGTGGGAGCAAATGCCTTTTTGATGCCAGAGGTCAGAGGAGAATGGCCAGATTAGTTCGAGGTGATAGAAAGGCAACAGTAAGTCAATTAACCACTCATTACAACCGAGGTATGCAGAACAGCATTTCTGAATGCACAACATGTCCAACCTTGAGGCTGATGGGCTACAGCAGCAGAAGACCACACCGGGTGCCACTCCTGTCAGCTAAGAACAGGAAAGTGAGGCTAAAATACACACAAAAAAATGTTGCCTGGTCTGAGGAGTCTCAATTTCTGCTGTGACATTCGGATAGTAGTGTCAAAATTTGGCATCAACAACATGAAAGCATGGATCCATCCTGCCTTGTATCAACGGTTCAGGCTTGTGGTGGTGGTGTAATAGTGTGGGGGATATTTTCTTGGCACACTTTGAGCCCATTCGTACCAACTGAGCATTTTGTCAACGCCACATCCAACCTCAGTATTGTTGCTGACCCTGTCCATCCATTTATGACCACAGTGTACCCATCTTCTGATGGCTACTTCCAGCAGGATAACATGCCATGTCATAAAGCATGTCATGAATCATCTCAGACTGGTTTCATGAACATGACAATGAGTTCACTGTACTCAAATGGCCTCCATAGTCATCAGATCTCAATCCAATAGAGCACCTTTGGAATGTGGTGGAACGGGAGATTCGCAAAATGGATGTGCAGCTGACAAATCTGCAATCATGTCAATATGGACCAAAATCTCTGAGGAATATTTCCAGTACCTTGTTGAATCTATGGCACAAAGGATTAAGGCAGTCCTGTGGGTGAAAGAGGGTTCAACCCAGTACAAGTAAAGTGTACCTAATAAAGTGGCCAGTGAGTGTGTGTATGAATGTATGTATGTAATGTGTGTATGTATGTATGTTTGGATGGATGGATGAATGAATGCATGGGTGGGTGGATGGATGGATGGATGGATAGATGGGTGGATTTATGGATGGGTGGGTGGGTTGGTAGCTGGACACTTGGATGGATGTTGGATGGATGGATGGATGGATGGATAGATGGATGAATGGATGGGTGGATGGATGGATGTATGGATGTATGGATGGATGGATTTATGGATTAGCTGGACACTTGGATGGATGATGTATGGATGGATGGATGTTGGATGGATGGACAGATGGATGGATGGAAGGATAAAATAAAATTTTTGGTAATATTTGTTTTTTTTTTCCTTTTGGTTTATACCAAAAAACACATGTCTCATCAGCATTTAAATTCTTTCACTACACACACAAACATCTGTATATCCTTATTTGATGCACACTAAAATTGAGATGGCAGTTTTCACCTGTCAAAGTTTGAAATGGCTGTAATGCAATGTTTCGTTCCAGACCGTGAAAGTTTGTTTGTTTGTTTGTTTTATTTATAGAGCACATTTAAAAACAACAAATGTTGACCAAAGTGCTTTACAAAAAGACGAGCATACAAAATCTCTACCTATATATAAAAATAAGCAAAATATATTAACAGATTAAAATTAATTGTTTGCAATCAAAAAGCAAGAGACAGAAGATGATTTTTTAGATGAGACTTAAAAGCACCAAGTATCTGTACACTTCTTCTTTAGTAGTTTAAATACATGTGAACGTATTGTTTGTATTATGACTCACCAAACTAGAACCGCTATTCTCAAATGCAGCGCACATCTCTTCAGCCACCTGCTCACATACATCTGCGAAAGGCAGTGTTTTTAAAAACATTTTAAAATATGACAATATTTTCTAAGTCAAAGCAGTGTTCATTTCTCTATTTGGGTCTCTCACAGAAGTTGATCTGGGGCGAGGGGGACAGGTGGGCCGCCAGCTGTTCCTGCAGTACACCCAAGCAGAGCCAGATGGGAAATCTAAACACCTCAGAGAAAGGCTCCCCTTTGAACGTGAAGGGCTCTCGGTGTCTGCAGTGTGACAAATGGCTTTATTTATATGCAAAACTGAAAAGAAATATATTGGATCACTTTTACCATGCTGAGGACGAGAGCAGCGCTAAAGGCAACCATAACATCATACGGCACAGCATTAGTGCTTTCACACTTCATTCTCCTCTGAGAAAGATTAGCGAGGTGCTGCAGGTGACACTGTGTATTAATTACACTCAGATGTGACTGCACGAGGCCATAACAGACAGTGCCTTTCTTGCATGCTTGGAAAAAGATGCGCTTCATCCATGTTCTTTTGAGATTATTGAACGATTAAGTCCTAATTGAAAAACACAAACAAAAAAAATTCCATTATCCTACACAGCAGCAGTTGAATATATTGTTGATTTGTGTGGCCGGAGGTTGTATGATAAAATAATCTTGCTTCCCACAACCCACGGCTCACCAGCCTCTTAATCAGGATCTGCAATATGATTAATATGATTGAACTTCCCCTTCAGGATCTCACAGACCTTGTGCGAATGATCTCTTACCTAATTACCACGATTATGTTGAGAGTGAAGAGAGTGAACGCCTAATAATAACAATACATATATATATTCATTCTTGAATATGCAAAATGATTCAGCAGAAATGGGCAAAAAAGTTGTACTTCTCCTAATACTGCATGACTTTTTCTTCAGATTAGCTCATATTGAGTTGGTTAAGCCTTTTCAGAAGATTCATTGAGTCAAATGAATCTATATGATGGATTACAGTTTATGATTACATTAACAAAACAATCATTACCCATTTCTCAGGATCATTGCTTATTAGCTACAAAAATGCTCTGATTAAGATGCCCTCTGCACTTTGTAATTTCACTTTAGCTTTAGAGCTCAGCAACAACTATATTTACAAATGCTATCTAAAAATCCCATTCATTCTTGGGTTTCATTTCCTCTTGGGGAAAAAAAACAGGGTAATATTACTGACAGGGCATTTGGGTCCCAGTGGTCCAATCCTCCAGCACAGTGTCCACATGCAGTGTTATTAACATAGCCTTTAACTAAGACTATAAACGCTATTTTGCTCTGACTATGAAAAAAATGTTGATTTTTTTTCCCTGGCAGTAGTTCTCCTGTTATAGTAAGTAAACAGGAGAATGTTGTAGAAATACCAGATGAAAGTTCATTTCAACCCCAAGAGAGCAACACTTCAGGCTTTCATTAAGAGACCGATATCCTGACAGCTACTCTCGGGCTAGTATTAGCTGATCTGGATGTGGGAAGCGTAAAATGCCGCTAGCTTGGTTTGTAAGGAGACGTTTGCTGAGTCAGGTGTGTTTTGTGGGCGGCTGTAATGGATAAAGTACCTGGAGCCATTTTGGGAATAAAACCACACAAGTGAAGGCTGGAGGGAAAACTGAGACTTTATAGACCTGAACAATGTCAGCGTGGTGAGTGTGATGTGAAATGACTCTTATCTCGATGTGATGGGAGACATAAATCATGTCGCCGACAGCTATTTGACTGTAGTAATTGTGCTTTGAGTGTAAAGTGTTGTGTACCAGAGCAGTAGGTGTTTCTGCTGCACTACTGAGCTTTGTTAACTACAGTGCTTGTGTGCAACTAAATTGTACTGACAGATGCTCCAGAAGCACTTGAAAAACAAGCTAAATGGTGAAACCACGTTGCATACAAAATATCTTCATTGTTCTGTCTTCATTTTTACATAAATGAACAACAATTTTAAAAATGGATCACCTAAAACTAAAGATTTGTTGTTAATTTACTCATCCTCAGGCCATCCAAGATGTAGGTTAAAATATAGTTGTAAATAATGTTCAGTTTCTTGCACAGACAGATTGCTTCACTTCATAAGCCCTCAATGTATTGTCAAGAGTCATGGGTAGGTTTTGCCTTACCACCTACAGGTACACCTACAAAGTCACCTACATCTTGGATGGAGTGAGGAAATTGACAATCAAATTTGTATTGTTGGATAAGCAATAAAGGGACTAAGCCGAAAAGAAAATGAATGAATGAATGAATGAATGAATGGATAAGCAATCCCTTTATAAAATAAATCATACACCATCATTTCCAACACAGAATGAAGAAAGAATTGAGTTGGGAGTTATGTGTTTGATTATACTAATATCATTTCAAAACCCATAAGACTTTCGTTCATCTTTGAAACCCAATGAAGATATTTTTGGTGACATGCGAGAACTCACTGACCCTCCATTAACCAACCCAGGCTCATTCGCGCCTGCTGTATTCACGTAAATCCACCAGACACCGCTGTCAACTGACTGACTTACTGACTGACCAACCGACAGAATCCGTCCACTCTCCCCCTTTCCTAAACCCTACTAATAGGGTTTTAAAAAGCACTAATTGACCCACCCACCGCCTTTCCCAAATCCAACCGCAGTGTTTTAAAAAGCAATCCAGAAAAAGAAAAGCCACCTGATTTTTACCACATTTTCAGATTTTACCATGTTCTCACCCTTTTATTTACTTGTTTATTTATTTTTTTCGCTTTTGTTTTTGTCTTACCTGCTTTCTGGAACCAGTCTTCGCCAGACTCAACCCCTATCATCACGGTCAACTAAGCTCTGTGTCTCAAGTACATGTCGAGCTACCAGACAAACTGGTAACAGCGGAAAAGCCGCCCATATTGAGGTAAGCGGTCAGCTGGTGAGTGAGAAAAGGCATCATACCGCCCTGTAGCGTTCGTTCATTTCATTTTCGTTCGCTCTGGCTACATAATTCGCTTTTTCCAGAAATCTATATATAGGGCTACAGTTTCAGAATGAGCCTATGCTGCCATAAACAGCAAGGATCCTGAAACATTCAAACCCCAGAAATGTATCAAGAACTTCATCAAAACAGTTCATGTGCTATCAGTGGTTTAATTGTAATTGTTTATGATTTTATTTCACATTTTCTTCTCTTCAGTGTCAGTTCAATAAGAATGTTCAGAAGAGCACCATGTATCACACTGTTGACATATATTGCAGACATCTGTGTATTCTGGTTTGAATAAGTAAATATCTTCATTTTTGTTGTTGCATATGAAGGGTGAGTAATTAATAATATAATTTTAGTTTTTTTTTGTAAACTATCCCTTTAAGTGACAAATTAAAGGAGTAAGAAAAGTGTAGCATTTTATCATTAAAGAAACACCCAAACCAATTCCATATGCTACAATACACACTATAAACACTGCAGATTTGCCTGTTAAACACTCCAATGAGAACTCACTTCATTAAGCATCTTGATTTTTTTCTAAGTACGTTGAGTGGATTTTTAAGTGCATCCAGATGCAGAATTGTGAAAGGGAATGACTGCATTCTGCTTTTAATTACCAGCATTAGCATCTAAACCAAATAATCTTTCCAAAAAGAGCAAAGTGAGTTATAAGCTAGTTTAACTTTGATTAGCACAGTATTAATGATATTTTCTTTTAATGCTATCAGTCAACTTCTACTGAAAAAACATTCTGTAGGTCAGTAGATGTCTCTGGAGATGTCTTCCTGTCTTCAAATCTTTCAAGATCACTAGCAGAGAAAATATAATTCATATATTTTGCTCCTGTTCACAGTGACAGAGCAGTGTTACAAAATGGTACAGAGGCATCACAAAAGTTTGGAGCTGCACAACAGAATCAACTCCCTCTGAATATAACCTCTATAAAAAAATCTACAGAATCGATTCACTCCGAAAATAACCTTTATGAAAAAAAAATGAATAAATAAATCACAGTCTTTTTGGCTTACTCTGCTTTACAGCATATTAGATGTGGTTATTTTCTAAATCAGTATGGAGTCCAAGGTCTGTTTTATGTTTTATCCTTTAATCGATTTTAGTTTTTAGTTATTTATTGTTATTTGCTTATTTTTATATATTTGACTTTAGTTTTTGAAGTTCTGGACATTTTGTCATGTTTATATGTGTGTTTTAACTAACAGGGTTTCTGCGGGGTCTTAAAAAGTCTCAAATTTAAAATAAAATCGAAATTTTAGGCCTTAAAAAGTCTTAAATTCGCTGTTCTAGGTCTTAAATATTTTTGCACAGGTCTTATTTTTCCGATGTCCATGTAACGCTACATCTAATTCTCATTTAAATTCTTTTTTGCTGTTCTTGCTTGTTTTCTTGGTGTTTTAGTTCTTTATTTCACTAGCCCAAATGTAATTTGCAGTATTACAACTACAAATGAGACCAATGTGCAATAGCCAATGAGCTTTTTGTTTCTGAACTCATTGCGCGTGAATGTGACGTCATCGCTGTGTTTGCGGAGGTTCGATTTGAGTGTGCGCGACATGATTCCGGCTGGCGGCAAAACATTTTTTGAGACTCGAGCAAACAGTGTGCTAGGCGTTGCGTTTGATTTGAGTTGAATATAAAAAACACTTTGAAGAGATTTTGTCTGAAACAGTTATGATTGTACAGACACCTTTATGATCCGTCCATGCGTGATCATAGGGAGAACCAGATGACCAATAATTCTTGGCTAGAAACTGCAACAGCTGTGGGAAAGGAGGAAAGTTTTTGTGACTGTTTGGAAAAACCCGAGGGATAAGTTTAATAAAATAAATAAGAGGCCATGCAAAAGTGGAGACCCAGGTGGTTTTAATTATACAGAATATGTTTTCCCACCAGTCATAGGTTTTACACTGATGTATATATTACAATTTTGAATTTAAAACTATTTACAAGTTACAAACTAAAATTAAGTAACAAATTATGTCTTTGATAACTTGAAAGGAATATATGAACCTGTTTACAATATACTGATGCCCAATTTCTAGGCTTTATTGGTGACAATGGTCAGGAATGTTGGGCCATTATTGCCTTTTTAGCTTATAAGTAGAGAACAGAAACTAGCCAGACAGTAATGTGTGAATTGTTGAGTGGGCTAAAAAAACCCCAAAAAAGTCAGTATTTTTAGTAAGTGTACTTTTTGCTTTTATTCTTGCTATAATAAAAAATAAAATTGTAGAGCAACCCATGTTCTGTTGCCATTAATATTTAACTTTAATAGGTAGAACTGTCTAAGATATGAACAAAAGCAAGTGATGCATCAAAAATTTATTTAAAAAATCTTGAATGGTTATAAAAATCTTTATAATCATTACAATAAATGATAAAAAGAATAAAAAACAATTAGTTTAAAAATCTTCAATGATATTATGATATGACCTAGTTTCGGAAACTTTCTACATCTCTGTTTATCCGTCTGATTTTACGGTCTGTTTCTTTTGACCGGCCCCTGTCATTTAAAAGAATATCTCAATGGCCAACGTGTCAAGTATAAAAGCCTCGTCCATTTCGTGAGGTGCGCGATCAGCCTTAAGATGTTTGTTTGTTTGTTTATTTTTTCTGTAGTTCAGTGGTGCATCTAACCTGTCTTTAGTAGTTCAATTTGAATACATTTATTTTATCACTATTTTTGTGATTTTGCATTTTCTGTTTATGTGTACAGTATGCGTGTTTTCCATATTGTGATATAGGTCTTAAATTTAATGCTTAATGGTCTTAAAAAGGTCTTTAAAAGTCTTAAATTTGACATTATGATATCTGCAGAAACCCTGAACTAAGGAATGGTTTTATTTCAATATAGATCTTTATGGGGGGAAAAAAATTAGACACACAGTGTTTTTTTTCTAACTTACAATTCATTATTGAGTCATTTGAGTAATAAAAACAAAGTGAAAGTTCTAATTGGCTTGTTGTGCAAGGATATTATTCAAATGAACGCTGAGTGGGAGAAAGCTGTTAGTGACATGCACACATGTACATTTTAATTGCTGTAACTGTGAGGCTGTTAGCAATGCTAAAGTAAACAAATGCCCTCAAACAATTAGCAATGTTACCATATACTTCCACAAGATGACTGTGTGCATGTTTACAAACAGTTCTGGGGTTAGCTGGGCCATTTTTTTAATTAGGAAGTAAGCAGTTTTAAATAAGCCAAGCTTATGTATCTCTACTGAAATGCAAAGATATGTCAACATCATTGAAATTTCGAATAAATCAAATGATGATTAGATGAAGCATATTTCTATACATAGCAAAGCTGCCTGTTACAACAGATTTTTAGTCCCATATTAGGCGGCCTTTAGTCTCAGCCTCAGACGTCACACTAAGCACCGCCCACAGACCTCTGGCTAAACGTCTGATGTATACTGGACACTTTTCTGAAAGCAATTGTGCAGATCCTCAGTTGTCCTCTGACTGGTTTAAAAGTACAGGATTTTTTGGAAGATGAGTGTGCAGCAATCTTTGTCAGCCTGCCTGGAAAAGGTCTGAACAGATAAACAAGCCGGGACAGAGCTCATTAATTAATGCATAACTTTCTGAGATAGTCATGAATCAGTGACTTTCTGCCTGCACACCCATCTGTTATTGTAAGGATAACTTTGTGACGATTAGTTTTTATCAATTTTGACTTAAACGCTGGATTATTAAAAGTATACAATAATAAACATAATAAACTTTATGTATGAAAACTTTTAAAGACGTTGCAATTATTGCATCTCAAACTGTTAATCTGAGGGCCATTTCATGCCCACAAACATGGCATGGCACAAAGCGAAACATGACTGGTTGGTTAACCTGTCAGTCATATAACATAATAGGCTGTCCTTGACCATTAAAAAATGCCTAAGCTCCCAGACATTCAGCCGTTAGTCAGCTGAGGTCTACACAAGACTAGGTGGCTTTGACTAATATGTACAATATTTACACTGAAAATAATCATTTGCTACAGTGTACATAAATACATGTTTTTTTTCATTGTACTGTACTTATGCTTGATTAAAAACCTGCATAATTACATCTGTAATTAAATTTCTGTAGCTACATTTTTTACTTAAACCTACCGATACCATTAAACCTATCCTACCCGTATCCCACCTCGAGAGCACCAGAAGTGTTTAATCAAAGTGGAACATACAAAGTAGTAATGGTTCCACTGTTCCAACATTTTTTTTTTTATATATATGTTAAATATGTTGTTATATAAAAACCAAAATTAGAACACGTTTATTTGGGAAAAAACTAAAAAACAATAAAAATCACAAGGAACACATTAAATAACATTTGTTGTATTGTCTGCAATGAAATTCAAAGCAAAGTAAATTTAGAAATCACTACTTTTCTATTTGCTTTTTCCATACTCTTCCAACTTTTTGTGATTTGGGGTTGTACTTCCTACTCGCTGATCCAAATTATTTACATTTCTGTGATTCTTTTGATATCACTCTTTTTAATGAACCTATTGATTCAGGCAAATCTCTGAAATATTGTATAACCCTACTGATACATCTGTTCATCTCTTCTGAGTTAAACTACTTGGGCTCTATTTTAATGCTCTAAGCACAAAGTCTAAAGTGCATGGCTCAAAAGCATTAGGGGCGTGTCCACTTTTGCTATTTTAAGGATAGAAAAATACACTCTGTGCCCTGGCGCATGGTCTAACAGGGTTGTGCTTATTCTCTTAATGAGTTGTGGGTGTGTTTTGAGCATAAAGTGCATTAACCCAATCAGAGTCTCATCTTTCATTCCCTTTAAGAGTCACTTGCATCGCACCAAGACACATTTGCTATTTACATGGTGGACTTTGTAAGTTGGTAAATCTGAACACTTCACAAGTGAAAAAACAGTTATGCAGACCATCTGCGTGAGGATAGAATGAGCCTCAAGCCTCTTTACTTTTACTTTACGTTACTCTTAAAGGAGGAAATGGTGGAAACTCACTCCACTGAAGAAATCCATTAGCCTACATATTTAATTCGTAATTTTATTTGTTAAGGGCAAAGATTTGTTTCAAAACTATATCTAAATTCAGCTCTAATTTCAAGCAAACTAATAAATTAACAGTAATAACAAAGTATTTCAGTTGCCTCACAATAGCAACGTGCCAACAATGCACCTTAGCACATCTCCTTTTCAGACCAGCATGCCCATGAATCCACAAAGTGGACCAAATGGATTTGCTATTTAAACAACGTGGCGCAAAATGTGAAAATTAAACCTGTGCTTGTATGAAAATAGCAACAAATCACATAGCAACACCCTACAAGGCCCTTGAACTGACTGTTCTGATCGAAGATGATCTGTAATAAAAAAGCCAGCATATTTGTCCTGAAATCATACATCTAAATCTACCCCAAACATGTTGAATAATATATTTATGTTAATACAAGTAAACTTGGATAATTCATATCTCAGTGTGAAATCTGTGTTTGACTCGATATGACAGATGACCATGATTTCTAAATTGCACTTCTGTTACGTAAAGCAATGTCAGCCTTTTTTAATCTTGAGAAGTAGTTTGAGTTCCGCACATCACTGTGGGTTCATGATCTTTTTTAATTCTCAGATCACAGATGGGTGTCAGGACAGACCGCTGTCACACAAACCCCACAACAGAAGAGCTGTCAGTCAAACACAGGCACGGCCTATGACATCTGAGGCCGCCGCTGACAGATGGTCAATAAAACTCTAATACAACCTGTCATGCTACACGACAAGAGCAGTGAATATGACGCGGGTGGATTTGATTTCCTAAAGGGCTCATATCATGTGAAATCAAATCCTCCTTGATCTGTTGAGATAAAAGATGTTAGTGTATTATGAAAACATGTTGTAAGATTTAAAACTCAAAACTTCATCCCCAGTGAGAAAGAAATGTCATAATTACTTATACAGACACAGAGACTTGGATACATGCACAGATGACTGCCCACATTTATGTTAATATAGTCTATTTAGCATTCAAAAGCTTGAGCTATTTATAAGAACTAATAATAAAGGCCCTGATAAACTTCAAGTGGAATTGAATACAAACTGGTGTGACATATTTTCCACCCAAATTAGCATAAAACAAACTTCATTTGGGTTTGTTTCAGTAGTTTCATTTAGGCCAGTAAAAACCTCATAGGTTCATTCCCTCTCCACTAGTATATTGATGTCAGCTGTGTGTTAGAAGTAATTGAATAAATAAAAAAACATTGACAAGCTGTTTTACAGTAGAAAGTGAAATCAACACTGTATTTATGTTTAAAACTGCAAAGCTGCTTGCTTTAAATTACTCCACTGCATAAAGTTGCAGAAATAATTATGATTAAAGTAGTGCTTGATTAAAAATCTCAATCTAGCATCTATATCACTGTGATCAGACTCTTTGTTTAATTAAGTATGAAATTTTAGTATCTTTATTCTGTTTTAGAGAGGAAAATGTGCAACGTATATTTTTAAGAAGGGTGAAACGTACTGAGAAAATCAGAACTTTAAAAGTGCTTCTCAAGCAAAGTTTCTATAATTTACAACCAAGTTTGCAATCAAAAAATAGTAATATTAACAATAATCATCATCACATCTAAATTTTCCTCCTGTCTCTTATTTCTTTATCAACCTGTCCTATTAACATGGCACTAAAGCTATGGTCACTCTATAGACTTTTCAGCACACAATAAATCTACTACTGTGTAGCATCTTATCTTATTATTCAACATTTTACACACCTAAAATGTAAAAACTAGGCTATTAATATGCAATACTCCAGTCCAATGCCACTCTAATACCCTTCAGCATTATTTTTATTGAGTTTCACGAGTTCACACTTACAGATGTTTTAAGAAAAAAGCGCATTTGGCTTGCTGTCCAGGGAGAGGGCTCTGAGCTCGGGAAAGACGCCCTAACTCATGTTATTCCCCTTATCTGGGAAGAAAGAGAAATTGGGGTTCGAGCGAAGTGTCAAGCCCAGCCCCAGAATGCTCCCCCCAGGTATAATGTTTAAGATGTGAGGTGTCGGGGTGGTGGAGGGATGCTAAAGTCATGAGATAATGCAGGTAGGACAACTTTTGGTTTTTATAGTGGTTTGGTTTAATGCTGATTGGATAATAGTATAATTGTCAATGATGTATTGATTAAAGCACTCGCACCTGCATGTGCAGTACGGAAGGAACGTTCCATTATTTATGGGGGCCCCTGGTTTTAAAAAAT
Organism: Danio aesculapii; assembly: GCF_903798145.1. Taxonomy (NCBI): domain Eukaryota; kingdom Metazoa; phylum Chordata; class Actinopteri; order Cypriniformes; family Danionidae; genus Danio; species Danio aesculapii. The sequence continues at coordinate 24,779,528 of NC_079443.1, read as the reverse complement.
AGTAATAACGTTAAAATCTCAACAGTTGTAGACAGATTTTACAACATATGATAGAAAATGTATAAATGAGCTATATGATCAATATATGCTTCTTGGCATTGGTTGGGGGCCCATAATTCCCGGGGGCCCTAAGCGGCTGCTTGCCTTGCTTACTGGTTAAGTCCATCCCTGCATACTGTACCGTATAACATACGAAACGATTCTGTTACCATTAAAAAAGCAAATGTCAATCACCAGAACATGTGAGTCTTTATAAAATATGTTAGTCACCTTTACAAGATTATTTAAGAATCAAGTTGTAATTTTTTAGCGCTACTTGAGATGCTCAGCTGCTGTCTGCCTACATACAAAACCTGAAAATAGTAAATGTAGGCAGGATTACATAAAAATCTGCCTTTGCTGTGTAGTGTATCTCAGAACATAAAACATATAAAGGCACATTTAAAGTGTGAATTCCTCATTGTTGATGAAAGGCCACTGATGGCCATCTTTTTTTCCACAAGGACAATGAGAGATCTAAGTGCTGCATTTATGGTCTCGTTGAAATTGTGTGGCATCTCATCCGTTTCAAGGACAGCAAAAGAAAAAGAGAGATAGATTCAGAGTTTTGCTATCTTCAATTGAATTCCGATTTGAAACATTCCACTAATCTTCTCCTTCTGATGTATTGCACAGTTGGCTCCCATTCACCAGGAGATTTGTCATAATACCCAGCCAGAGCCGGATTTATTTCCATCTTGTCGGTGGCCTTTTGTCTTGATCTTACACAACATCCCTTCATTAACATAACTGATCCTCACAGGGGGCTTTTTTCTGTACACGGCTGAATGTCTTATTACTCATGAGCAGCTTCAGCTGAAAGAGTTGAGAGAAATGCCTGGGACTTGACAAAAACATCTTGATAGGGATTCTGCTTATGATAATGTGCGGCAGAAACAATATGGAAAATGATTTTATATTACGCACAAATACTGACTTGCTGCTAATTATGCTTTTAAATGAAGCTAATGATTTCACAAAAACGTGTGACTATCTGATTATACCAAAACAGACAAAAACTATTTTTAATTAGATTTTTTACTAATGCAATTTAGCCTGATACCTAAAAACATTAAATAAGCATTTAGCCTGAGCATCAGTGAGGCTGTATTCTTCATTTATAAGTTGAAGCATTATTGCATGGTGGCATAAAATATGCTGAGAGCCCAGGAAAGCTCATAAACATGCAAGTGCCTGCCAAAGGGCCCTTAAATATCCACTGACTTCTCCCATATCAGAGACAGCGGCTAATGTCTCGGTGGTTTAGAGCACAATGTGCAGATGTAAGCAGGATTGGGTCTTTACTAGCCAAGTGAAGAATCTGACACTTCCATCCCAGAGGAACAGAGTCATTAGGTTAAAAGCTGTTTAATGGGTAGATTTTACGCAACTCTGTTTTTTCTCACTATACTTAAACTCAAACAAATATATCTGCACAATTCAATTTCAGTGACTGCATTTAAAGCCTTTTATCATTTCAGAACGAAAACCTCTTCAGTTCGCTGTTGTCATGAAGTCCAGTGCAAAGTAAAGAGAATGATCATGTTCTGTTTTACTGCCATCTTGATAAATGAAACCAAAATGCTGTTTCTTTACAAAAACAATTATAGTCTTATCTGATTAAAGAAGGGGTCTCCAAACTTTTTCTTATGAAGGGCCAAAAAATAAAACTGAGGGCAGTAGCCGAAGGTAAATATATCAAACTGTATTACAAATTTGCCATCGGTAATTTCCTATTTTTTTACACTTTAAAATGAACTTCTTACAATGAAAACAATTTCATTTGTAACACAATAAATCTGAATCATTTGCAAAATTAAACAAAACATTTCATTCAAGCTTGCTTTTTTGTCAGCTCAACAATAAAACAAACAAACAAACAAACAAAAGGTTACTTTAAATTAGAAATGACAGTTTCTATAGAGCAGTTCAATGTGGTGATGTCATTGGCCCATGAACATTTCCTGCTTGCTGTCAAACAATTTCATATCTGTAACAAGAGGCAATTCAATAATAACTTGATGTTATAACAGCTATCGTAGCATTATTTATCAATATGTGGAACTTTTTGGACCCTCAGAAGCTATGGAATTTAAAATGTTAAACAGGAAATATGTCAGGACCACTGTTTTTGTTTAAATCCCTCAAAATGGTCGATTAAAAGCATTCCCCTGACTCCCCCCTTCATTTTCCCTCTCTTCTCATATGGGATGGCGGGCCAAAACAAAGATTATTATGGGCCAACTTTGGCCTGCAGGCCCATGTTTGGGTATCTCTGGACTAAAGTATTTTACTTGACCATTTATTATCTATATTTTATCCTTCACAAAAATGTCATTTTCTGTATTGCGCTGATATCATGCATAAAAAGCCGCAAAGATCTAGATACTCCATGTGAAATACATAACATAATGCAAATCTCCATAATCTAAATATCAGCCAATCGCATGACAGAACCTCAGTGCATTAAGGCATTTTGTTGTGGTCAAGAGGATCCAACAAAATTCAAACTGAGCATTAGAATGGGGAAAGAAAGGAGATTTATGTGAATTATAAGGCAGTTGTTGGCATCAGATGGGTTGGTCTGAGTATTTCAGAAATTGCTGGACTTTCTCTCACAACTATTTTGAGAGTTTACTGTAGAATGATCCGAAAAAGAGGAAAATATCCAGTGAGTATATGTCAGAGGAAAATGGCCAGACTGGATGGACCAGATAGAAACAACATAGGCTCATTCTGAAAACGTACCCCTATATACATTTCAGGAGATCGCAAATTAATTTCTGAAGATCACGAATTATGTAGCCAGAAGTATGTAGGGCTGCATTTAGTCTTTAAAATGAATGCTACAGGGCAATATAACGCTATTCTTTTTCGCACTTACCAGCTGACCGCTTACCTCCATATGGACAGCTTTCCTACTGTTACCTGTTCGTCTGGTGGCTCACCGTGTACTTTGGCAGCCTTGAGTTGCAGAGAAGAGTTGAGGGTTCGAGTCCAGCTAAGAACGGTTCCAGAGAGCACGAAAGACAATAACCGAAGCCAAAAAATAAATAAAATAAACAAGTAAATAACAGGGTGATAATGTGGTAAAATCTGAAAAAACGTGGTAAAAATCACATGAGGGTTTTCTTTTTCTAGATTATTTTTGAAAACACTTTCAGTTGGGTTTAGGGAAGTGAGTGGGCAGGTCAATCTGTGATTTTGAAAATACTATTTGTTAGGTTTACGGAAGAAGGAGGGTGGGTCAGTCAGTCAGTCGACAGCGGCCTCTGGTGTATTTAGGCGAAAAGAGCAGGCACGAATGGCACTTTGAGATCTCAAAAGGCGGCCTCTGGTGGATTCCCGAAAACAAAAACTGCAAAAATATTTGGTACTCTCCAGAAATGCATATAGGGGTACATTTTCAGAATGAGTCTACACATCTTAGAATCATCAGAACCTCACACCTTAAGTTCATAAACATTAAGTGTTAGGTGCTGAGGATTCTAGTATGCATAGTCTAGTTCAGTGGCAGATGTGAGTTATGTCAAATTGTATTTGTTTTTATCACTCATTATTCAAACTAACCTTTTTTGCACAAATCCAAAGCCACCTCAAGCAAGTATAAAATTTTTGCTGGTGTATCAAAATGCTTCAATTTAGTACACTGGAGCAAATGATGTATAAGCCAATGGCATAACATTTTGTACTAAATCATAAGCATTAAACCAATAAGTAATTGCACACCACCACAGATCAATATCATTAATATTGTTGGCAAATGAACATTCTTCTATTTAGTTCAGTTAAATAATTGTCATTATATTGAGAACAAAAGTAATATAATATGTCAGGCCAGGAGACAGTGACACAGCAAACATCTGACGAAGTTACACTGACTTTGTACAGAGAGTCAGAAATACAAAAGTACCTCCTGGCCAGGCTGAGGAATTAATTATTCACTACAGCAATGCATCAGTGATTTATTAAATCAAATAACATCCAATGTTCCAGATCGTTCCAGTAATCACTACCATTTTTGATCAATACCTCAAACAACTGCCATTAAAATGATCCTCATTCATTAGAGAAAAGTGGCCTTCCTTTGTTGAACTGCCCTTGTGAAAGAGCTGAGTTTCAGTTTAAGAAAATCATTGGTACATTCAGGTTTGTGAGCATTCAGTGGATAATATAAGTGCACTGAATTAACTTCGATACATAACTAACATAATTAGATTTCCTTTGGCTTTTGTACAGACTTGAATGTTCCATTTTGTAAAAAAAATAAAAAAGATTATTTGTTTCCAACTGATGTACTCATGCTACAGAACGTCACGAATGCTTAAAGTGAACTTTCGAAAAAGTATTGAGGACTTTTACAAACAGACAAAACACTGAGAAAGCATCTATAGCAAAGCAGCAAAAGCAAAACACCTGCAGAAAACCTTGAATTATTTACAGTTTATAATACATAGTCTGTTGTTATTAATATGATCACTACTTTTGTTATTTTTTAATTATAATTACTGCTACCACAGCTTGTTAGCTAGAAGTGTATATTTCATCACAAAGCTCCTTTGAAAAATAACACTGAAAAGAAATATAGACTTGAGAATATATTCAATTCAATTCAATTCACCTTTATTTGTATAGTGCTTATACAATGTAGATTGTGTCAAAGCAGCTTCACATACTGTAAAAGGTCATAGTAAATAGGAACAGTGTAGTTCAGTTTGTAGTGTTTAAGTTCAGTTCAGTTGAGCTCAGTTCAGTGTGGTTTAATAATCACTACTGAGAGTCCAAATATTGAAGGGCAAATCCAACAATGCGCAGCTCTACAGATCCTGAACCATGCAAGCCAGTGGCGACAGCAGAGAGGGAAAAAAAAACTTCACTAATGCACTGTAAAAATTAAAGGTTCCTGGAGGCACTTTTTGGGGGTTTTCACATTGCCACACCGGCGGAACCCTCTAAAGAACCTCTAGGCACCATTTCAAAAAAAGGGCAGTTCTTTGAGGAACTTCAAGGGTTCCTGGAGGAACCCTTTTATTAACACTGTAAAAATGAAAGGTTCATGGAGGCACTTTTTGGGGTTCTTCACATTGCCACGCTGGCGGAACCCTCTAAAGAACCTCTACGCACCCTTTCAAAAGGAGCAGTTCTCTGAGGAACCCTCTTATTAAGAATGACCAGGAACCACCTTGAGTGCTTTGAAGCACCATTTTTTTAATGCTTGTTTTTCCTATCTCTCTTAATTTATGGTTTGTGCAAATATGTTTAATCACAAATTCAATAGACATCTATCTATCAATCTATACATGTTTATAGATTTTTTAAAAATACAATCGCATTTTTCATAAATAATTACTTTTATTAATCAATATACATCACAATTACATTCATATAATATGATTAATAATGTAATATACATTTAATGCAAATAATCAAATTTAAATAATGTCTAGCAATAACAGCCAGCAACATCTTCAGCTGTCCACTGCTTCACATTGGAGGTGTCCCTATAAAAGTAAATTAAAAAGTAGTTAACCTGAGAAGTTATGAAAACAAAGGAAATTCACAATATTCCCAGAGCCATTTTTTTTTTACTTATCAAGACATATTCACAAAAGATATGCAGAACATTTCTGAATAACAAAAGGAAACATCAATAAAATTAGGAATTGTCTTAATTTATATAAAAGGATTTTTTTTCACTGCTTGCAGAGTGCCCATATACATCAATAAAGGCAAAATCCATAGAATGTAAACCTCTCAAATATCTGAGCACAAGCAGAAATAAGACAACACAAAAGCTGTGTGAAACCACTCCCTCCTTAGTGCACCCCACATATTTTCCCACTCATTCACACAGATAATGCACTATAATTTTGAGTGTACTGCATATGCGATATTATTTTATTCAGGTTGTAGTTATTAGCTTTTTTTTAAATTAACCATTAGTTGATTAAAAACACATTAAATAAAAAGAAAATTATATGAGTTAAAAATTTAAATCAATTATGCATGAAGGTCAAATATTGTTTTAGACTAAATTTAAGTGGCCTTCAAAATACAGAAATTAATATTACAGGGCTCAACAATAAGTTTTTACATAAATACAATGTAAAAACATGTATATACAGTACTTAATAAGTGCATTGTACTATAATATTAATTTAACTTTAAGTACTGTGGTTAAGGTGCCTTAATATAAAGTTGGTCTTGTTTTTTAAAATATATAAATGAAAGTAAAGCAGTCTGTCAAGTTTACATTATTTTGCGAATTGTTTTCTACTTTAATGAAAATATATATTACAAACTCGATTAATGTAACCATTTAGAAGAAAATGCCATGTTTTACTGTAGTTTTTAGAGCTAGGGTGCAGCTATTTTGGAATGTCGCTGTGTCTGACGTCACGGGGTTGGTTCCGTTCCCTCAACTGAAGTGACATTGTGGAAATAATGGACTGAACATGAAGACTGAAAAGCCTAATTTAACAATGCGTGAAGTTGTGGACATGCATCGCAGAGCTGGTACAAATACAAGGAACAGACTTGTGTCTAAAATCTAAACTTTTTTTATATGTTTACTATTTTTCTTTTTTTTTAAATACTGTTCATTTGATGTACTTTGGTCTACTCTCACACACTGGTGCAGCGCTGCCTGGCACGGTGATTTACATTCAGACTAATGCAACGATTACAATAATCTTTCAACATTGAATATGAAGCACGAAAAAAACTGTGAAGTGAAAAACGGCACCGATCTTAGTTTGGTTTGAACATGAAAAGAAGTGAGGGGCTATATAGTAAAAAGTGAAAGTTCCCGCCTCCATTACGTCAGGTACCAGATCTTGTTAAAGACATTGAGGGCAGTCAGGCATCGTAATACAGAGAGTGGACCAAAGCACATCAATCATTAGTAATAAAAGAAAAATGTATAAATGTATTTTTATGTTTCAGACGTACAGTTCAAGTCAGAATTATTAGCACCCTTGTTTATTTTTTTCCCCTAATTTCCAAATTTTAACACATTTCTAAACATAATAGTTTTAATAACTCATTTGTAATAACTGATTTATTTTATCTTTGCCATGATGACAGTAAATAATATTTACTAGATATTTTTCATGACACTAGTATTCAGCTTAAAGTGATATTTAAAGGCTTAACCAGGTTAATTAGGTTAACTAGGCAGGTTAGGGTAATTAGGCAAGTTATTGTATAACGATGGTTTGTTCTGTAGACTATCAAAAAATATAACTTAAAAGGGCTAATAATTTTGACCTTAAAATGGCTTTAAAAAATTTAAAACAGCTTTTATTCTAGCTGAAATAAAACAAATAAGACTTTCTCCAGAAGAAAAAATATTATCAGACATACTGTGAAAATTTCCTTTCTCTGCTAAACATCATTTGGGAAAAATTAAAAAAAGGAAAAAAAAATTCAAAGTGGGGCTAATAATTCTGACTTTAACTGTAAATGTAATGCTTGTATTTGCACTAGCTCTGTGATGCACATCCAAAACTTCACGCATTGTGTTAAATTAGGCTTTCCAGTCTCTGTGTTCAGTCCATTACTTCCACTGTATCTGTTCAGCTGAGGAAACGGAACCAACCTTGTGACATCAGACAGTGATATTCCAAAATAGCTGCACCCTAGCTCTAAAAATTTAAACTATTGTAAAACATGCTCTTTTCTTCAATAATGGTTACATTAATCGAGTTTCTTTATTATATTTTCACTAAACTGGAAATCAATTTACAAATGAATGTAAACTTGACTGAGTGCTTCACTTCCACTTTGAAGGGACAGTTCACCCAAAAAATTTTATTCTGTCATCATTTACTCAACCTTCACTTGTTCCAATCCTGTTTAAGTTTCTTTCATCTATTGAACTGAAAACAGAAATCCTATAACCACAATCCATACTTTGTTATACTGGTTAAAATTTATTTTTAACGGTTAAAAATGTTCAGCTTTAATCAAAATATAATGTTTTGCGCTCAACCAAAGAAAGAAAATCCAACAGGTTTGGAACATATTAGAGGTGGGTAAATGATGACAAAATTTTAATTTACTTTAAACCATGTTTATTTGTGAGGTGGTGTTAACTAACTCACTACTTTGTAAAAAAAGTATAATTTGGTGGACACTTTATAAATACTATTTTAATTGAACAACTATTAATTTTAAATGTATTACCCAAGCATTATGTTGCTTTATCTAATAATATATATAATTTAATTAAATTCAAGTTCAACGCGGCTTCGTTTTAAACTAACATACTGTAGTCATTTTGTTTAAGCCAGGTTTCAGTAAGACATTAAGATTAGGATTATTAGTGCATTAAGATTGTTGTCTGTTCATTTACAATACGTGCTTTAGGTGCAAGTGGCCTGACGTTTAGAAGACCGAACTTAAAAAAAAAAAAAAAAAAAAAAAAAAAAAAAAGTATTTTCACTTATTTGCCATTTTTCTGGTTTGATTTTTAATAGATTTTTTTCTAAAACACATAGTAAATTTAATTCTTGATCTAATAATACGAGGAACAGACAGTTTCTATGGAGTTAGCCAGATATGCATTACTGTGATTAAAGTGGGACGAGCAAAAGTCTACATGGCTAAAATGTGGATTTTCACTTACTGGTCAAAGCATCCTGAAGATGTTTTCTAACAGGAATTCAGCTCCAGTACTGCTATGGTGCAGCCCATCAGCATGGGCAAGCCAAGGACGATCCTAGAAAAGATTCCAATTGTTAATAAAGAGCAGATTTTGTTCTTCACACTATGTTAATAGCCATTCATTCAGAGCAAAAAGTCTGCTGAACCTTTCATGTCCACAGCAGTAAGTAGAAAGCTGTCCAGAAATGATGATCTGCATTGCAAGTGAAGTGCATCGGACCGTTTCAATCTGGCCCACTGCTACCTGGATTTGATACAGCAAACTTTAAATTTCTAGTCTATATCTGTCACAATGATTTACACCTAATATGGATACATCAGAAACAAGCAAATGAGAAAATAAGTGAGTGATTTAAACACTTAAAAGGTTAAAAGTTTAATGTCATTAGTTCAGTGATACCCAGCTGGATAATGATTATCAAATAATATTGTTTGTTAAATGAAGTATTTTTACATTTATTTCCAATTCAGTTAGTTACTTAAAAAAAATACTTACATTTGAGGTGACTCAAACGACTGTTTGAGAGAATACTGAACAATTTCAGGGTTTATGTGGCTGTTCTGAGAAGGAAAAAAGCAGGCGTTATGTACATTATTTGTGTGAATGAATAAAAGATGTATTGAAGTACATAACTTAGACACAATTTGTCACACAGGTAACTGTTTAAGAAACGCAAATAATAACAAAAGCGTAATATTACTCACAAATATAAGGAAAGAATATTAGATAGCATCGCGGCTAGAAAATAATATAAGCAACCCTGCTCAAGACACTTGCTACACACTGTGTAAGGGAAGACAATAAATAAATAAATAAATAAATATATTTGTGGAAAAAAAGCCGTCTAATAAGTACGAATGTATCACGTTATCTGTTTAATTTGAAATTAATGGTCGCTTGCAATGGCTTTCATGGAAGCTTCGTGTTCAATGACAATAAAATATTTCGACATAAATCAATATTTTATATCAAATTATTTATATTTGTGTGAGGTACACGTGTAATTTGAGTGATTATGTACATCCAGCCGATTGTTATTATCGCAAAATAATAATTTTTACCCAATCTTATACAACAGCAATCGCTTCGCGAGACGTTCCTAAAACAGGTTACACGACATAAGGATGCGTGTAACTGTAGATATTTGTGTGCAAATCGTATCTAATTTGTATATTTATTTTGCAAACTTACTCACCTTCCGTGTGTTAGAGATGACAGCAGTCATGAAATGGAGGAAAGGAGCCGTTACAAATCGATATTTGAAAACGCTCCTGCGACCTGCACCTGCGCGTGCACGATGATGCGCGTCCGCGTCATGTTTATATTATTTTGTTAGTTCCGGTTAATATATATATATATTTTTTGGCAACACAATTAATTCCATTCCATTAATCCAAGAAACAGATGAAAAAAAAAAACATTTAATTCAGAAAAATAAAAATGTACAAAATACTGCATTCATTAGCAAGTTATCTTTGTTGGTTTATCAAAACAAAGTGGAGGAATACTTTTTATTAATAAACCAGAGCTCATAACCTATATACTTAAGTTTAGTAATATCTTAAATATTTTTCAGGAGTGGATTTATGAAGAACTGTGTTATATAGTTCTATTTTTATAAAAATAACAACAACAACAACAATAATAATAATAATAATAATAGCTTAATATTTATTATTATTATTAATAATATTATTATTGCAGCAGTTGTTGTTATTATTATTGTTTTAAATGACAGAAACATTTACAGAAAATTTAATTAGTCCCCTATAATAATTATCTTTTTCATAATTGTACAAGCCTGTGCATGTTTTTGTCTCTTTTTTTCCCTCTGCTGTGGCTCATTTGTATTTTATTCTCCAAAATTACTTTTACATTTTCAAATTTTTTCACAATTTCCCAGTCAGTCTCCTAACTGCAATCAAGTTAACATTTCTAATCATTGATATTTTGTGTTCACAGTGAGTGCCACACAAAAAAGAAAAACAAACACCAAATTTCATATCATTCTAAAAGCACAAATAACTAAGTAAATATTAAGTAAATGAACATCCATCTCATTTTCTGTTCTCCACAATTGTCTATTTAATTATGACACAAAAAAAAAATCTCTTGGTTCCTTTAAGTGCTAGCTTTTAGAGGAGAGATCCACCAGGAACCATTATATAAGTTCATAGATCTTTCAGTAACTCTTTTTTGAAAATTGAGTTCCTCCAATAACTTTCAAAGTGCTTCGAGGTCTTAGTGTAAGGAAACAGTGACTCCAGAACCTCAGTATTGACAAAAAAGTGCTTGTAGGATCCCAGTTACTGCAAAAGGGTCCTGCAAGCACTGCAAAGACTGTCAGTGGTTCCTCAAGGAACCCCATTTTGAGAGAAAGAGCTTTGAGGCACTTAAAATACATTTTAAAGTTCCTTGAGTACTCAACAGAGTACTTGAAGCACCTTTACTTTTTACAGTGTGGCGGAAGTGAAGAAAAAAAACCTTGAGAGAAACCAGGCTCAGTTGGGCACGACCATTTTAATTTCTCTGCTGGCCAAACGTCTCGTGCAGAGCTGCAGTCTCAGTGGCGGATCAACACTATTAATTGACCTGTCATATCGAACAAATGCAGGACCAAAAAAGTCATCGTGGACCCACAGAGAAGAAAAAAATACCTGAAAAAAGAGATTATCAAAAAAAATAATGATAATAAAACACACTGTACAAGACCACCTCCTGATCAGTCTCAAATAGAGTCAAGAGACTAGCTCCCATTTGCTAATTTACTATGTTTATTTTGATAAGCTTTGAGCATATGTAACTACAGTACATGTCAACTAGTATTAGTAGACTGCTAGATTAGGGTTAATAAAATAAGTAGGATACTCCCAGACAGAGCAAACTGTTTACTAATAAAATGTCAGCTGATTAGCATTTAGTTAGTCAACAAAGATTTATAAAGTGAACCATCAAAATTAAGTGTTACCAAAATTATTTCCATTTAGTTTTATGTTGCAATGCTCTGTTGCTTTGATACTTAAATGATAACAATGACAATCCTTGTAATGTTAATTTGTTAAACTATATACAGAAAGTCATAACTGTTTGAAATGTTTGGTTTTTAACACAAAGAATAACGTACTACGGTAACAGTTCACACAATCCAGCTCCTTCAATAGTGGTTGCTGGGTTGCTTCCAAGGACACCGTGACCTTCTCGTCGGTGAGTGTCATCTCCTAAATAAAAGCCTTGACCACCTTCCCACAACACTTTCACTCTTCTGTTTCCGACCACAGAGTTCAATTAACAGAGAATTTCACAATCCTTCGCTTGGCTTGTCAGACCTGGAGCAGAGTGACTCTGAATGACTTTGAGAGGCCACAGAAGGATCAATAAGTCACAGACACCTTTCTCAACAGAGCTGTCAGACCCACTAGATGCTTTTAAAGCAACAAGACAAGTTCCCTTCAGCTTATTAATTTAAAGAAAAGGTGACAATAAATATATACTTTTCTGAATATGGACACCCAACACAGAGCTCTTCTAATTGAGGTGTTTGCAGTTTATTAAGACTAGAGATACCTCATAGGTTTGTAAATCATTTTGGGTGTAAAGCAATATATACAATTAATTTGTTCATTCATTCATACATACATACATTAATTTACATGTTGCACAAACACAGCTACACTATCTGTGTACACCAGATTGTTATATGATGTCAAAAGATTATGCCTTCAGTCTAAAAGGTAAACTTTAAACAGCTGATAGTTCACTCCGCTCTTTCTTTGTTGAAGGGTCATATAAAACATTAATCGCGATCAGCCAGTAAAGACAGCAGAATGTTTGCTACATCGTGCAGGAGGTATACTGAAATACTGACAACTTGTTTCAGGCAGAAATGTTTTGTTTTATTTTTTATTTTATATTCGTATGAGACATTCATAAATTAAACCCGATTTATTGAGCAATTCAATTTTTGAAACTTCCCTTCACACACAACTACAATATGATTGTAAACATCAATTCATCTTTTTCACACTAATTTTATTATCAATGACATATTGTTGATGAATAAAGGATTCTTTTTGTAAAGCTCTCTTAATTTACACTCTAGTTAAAGCTAAATGTAACCAACATAAACTCATAACCTGTTAAATGTATCTTCATGTCATCACTTTACTTAGAGGGGCACACTATCATTACCTCATACTTAACTACTCATGGAGGCCTGCGTTTAAACTGTTCATACTGATTTCAATGTAAACACACAATAGACAGATTTTCTTCTCTTAAGATCAGACAAAACAGAATTATGACTTATTGGGGCTAAATCCTGTACACAGCAGATCTCCCCACTCGACCTGCAATTAGAGGGATACAAAGTTAGTATTAGCGCTACAGTAAAAGATCTGGGTGTTATTTTAGACAGCAACCTAACTTTTAAAAATCCTATCTCCCATGTCACAAAATCTGCCTTCTTTATTCTGTGAAATATCGCTAAGTTACGAAGTATGCTATCCATCTCAGATGCAGAAAAGCTAATTCATGCTTTTATGACTTCTAGGCTGGATTACTGTAATGCTTTGTTCGCTGGTTGCCCAGCATCTTCTATTAATATACTTCAGTTAGTGCTAAATGCAGCTACCAGTGTTCTTACCAGGTCTAGAAAATATGATCTTGTCACCCCAATTTTATCCTCCTTACACTGGCTGCCTGTTAAGTTCCATATTGATTATAAAGTATTGCTTTGTTACCTATAAAGCTTTAAATAATCTAGCTCCTATTTATCTAACCAACCTCCTGTCTCGCTACAATCCAACTCGCTTTTTAAGATCTCAGAACTCAGGGCTTCTGGTAGTACCTAGAATAGCAACTCTGTAAACGACTAAAGGAGGTCGAGCCTTCTCATTTATGGTTCCTAAACTCTGGAATAGCCTTCGTGATAATGTTCGAGGCTCAGACACACTCTCTCAGTTCAAAACTAGATTAAAGACCCGAGCTGAGGCTGTGGTTGTCATGGAGGAATGGAGTGCATGAGACTGCATGAGACACCTGCTCCTTCTCCACTTTGGCGGTCCAGCTTCTCCTGCCTCCGGCGCCGAGACTGCAGCTTCACACAGGAAGTTTGGCCAGAAGAATAATGGTCATTACCAACAGAGCCTAGTTCCTCTCAAGGTTTTTTTTTCCCTTCACTTTGTCATTTTTTTCCTCGTCACTGTCACCATTGGCTTGCTTGGATCGGGACTTGTGGAGCTGTGCTTCGGTGGATTTGCTCATCAGTGTTTGAACTTTCAGCAGTGAAACTGAAATCACACTGAACTGAACTTTAACTCTGAAATCTGGACTTTACTAGAACTATGTTAAGTTGCTTTAACACAATTAACATTGTGATAAGCGCTATATAAATAAACATGAATTGAACAGAATTGAATGTGCATAACTGTTACTTTTAAACACAGAGTTCATGAGTAGTTAAGAATGAGTTTAACTAATCATTAGTTCATAACTGTTCACAATAAATTTGATGTTTAATTAGTACATTACTAGTACATTCATTATTCATGTATTGTTCTTGTAAAGTGTTATCATAATCTGTAATTGAAAACACGTCTCGTATTTCTATCTCTATAGGAGCAACTGTGTTTTACTTGTGGCGCAGAGCACTTGGGTTTGAGTCTGTGTTGGGTTCCACAAAACAGATAAAAGCAATGTAAAATCAAGGTAAAACTATGTGTGCATACATTTGCTTTTAAAAACACTATTGGTTGTATTCAGGGAGGAGAGTAGGGGCCTGTTTCAGTAAGGAGGTTCAACCAACTCGGAGTTTAAACTTGAACTCTGAGTTGATTTACCGAGAGATTAAAAACTCAAGAGTTTTTGGTTTCAGAATAGCGGATCTGAGTTAGGTCAATCAACTTTAAGTAGAGCAACTCAGAGTTAAGCGCGCACACCGCAACTATAAAAAGGCATTATCAATGGAGCTCAATTACGAGTGACGTCTTAAAAAAAGAGATCACCATTTCTTTCTCCAGCTGAACTTGATGTGCTCATGCAAAGTTATAGCAAATATGACCATATATTTTAAAAAGCAACACCACTGCATCAGGAAAACAGAGACAGTTAGCGTGGGAAAACTGCTGCTCAAGTTAATACGTAATTTTACATTTAAAGGATTTAAATATTTAAGTATAATAAAATAAGTAATGTAATGTGTGATGTTTATACATTTTTTACACATGTTCCCACTTTTATACACGTTTTAACAGATTTAAAAGTCCCTGCCTTTTTTATTGATCAAGTGATAGAGGTTGTTATGACATTTATGAATGTAAGCAGAACAATAGTTTTTAGAAAGAATAATAATCCCATTAATAGTTACAGTACATGTCGAAGGTCAGTGAATTTAGGCTAATTATTTATTATAAAGGACAAGCCATTCTCGTACATGACTTTGTTCTTTGTGTGACTGAAATGTAGGCAATAGCTATGCTTCCATCCAAATATATTAATTAAATTTATGTACAAAACTGGAATAACGCATAAAAGACGTGCGAATAAAGCAGCGTTTCCATCCAACAAATCAAAGAGAACAAAATCATCACTTCCTGATTAAACGGGCGACAAATATCAACAGTAAAAACAGAATTTACTGTGGTAGAAGAAGCTGCGTCAATCTTTTCTTTATTTAATAAATGTACTTGCGCCTCAGAAGACAATGCTGACTCACAATAAACACGTGGGGGCGTTTGAAGCCATGAGACGTGGAGAACAGATGCTCTTGACACGCTACAGACGCTCTGGAGGTCATTAATAATATAATAACATTAATACTGAAACGGTTAAGGCATTTTAGAATGAATGACTAAAACAACATTTGAGTTGTTTTACAGTGTGCTCAGCCTGCTGGTTTGTCCATTCACACATATTTTCATCATCATATGATCTCTTATAACAAACCTTTTTTAATGCACACACTGTAATTTGTTCAGTAAAAGTGTTTGCATCACAGTTTAGGCGCATCTTTTTTATCGAACAAAAGTTGATCCTACTCAGTTATGCGCCTGTTTTTTATGCGTATTTTTTAAAACTTGTGTGCATTATGACGTTTCCATGAATCGTTTTTATGCGCATCTCTAAAATTAGCATTAAAATAGGTGGGTGGAAACGTAAGGCTAAGGTGAGAAATACAGCTTCGTCTTTAAAAAAGCGGAGGAGACGGACAGAAACTCAGCGTTTAGAGAATAAAACTTGCTCCTGACCAGGTTAGGTTCACAGAGTAAGTTACCACGGTAACTGACTCTGAGTTAAAGTTACCTCTCTTTCAGAAACAGGCTTGACTTACTCTGCTTTCTCTAGTTTAACAAACCTGCCATTTTGAAACGAAAAACCCAGAGTTTCTCTCATTTCAGGGTTAAAATACTCTTGAGTTTTCACTTAACCTCCTTTCTGAAACAGGTCCCAGGTCAGTCGTTCGCTGATCTAGGTGATCTAAATGGCAAGCCCTGCATTCTCATAGACATGTACGTGGACAAAAAGGATGCGTTTCTGAACCATAAAATTAAATGAACCACAAGTAATGCATTTCAGATTTGCAAAAATGTACACAGTGCCCTCTAGTGGATTTATCAGCCTGAAATGTGCAATAAAACAAAACAAAAAAAGTCACAGTAATATAGACCTTTAGCACTTATTTTCAATGAGCCTATTGGTTGACTATTCCAAAAGTTTAGTTACTCGCTCTGCTGCATTTTCTGAATTTTCACACTGTGTCTGTTCTTCCCGACTCTCAAAGCCCACCTCTGTTAGCCTCATTAATAAACCCAGAGACTCCACACTTTAGCTCCAGGACCTGCTGCTGCTCTGAGCATGGTATGATGGACATTTTGTCAACAGAATCCAAAGATGGATTAAATAAGAGACGGGATAATTGTGGTATTCATTCTGAGCCCATCTGTTCATGTATAAGATTCATTGACCCTAATTAACTTCCCACATGCTTTGTGAAGGTTTGACAGTTATAGCTGATTGACACTGTTCAGGGTAGCACACATAATTAATTCTGTCTTGCCTGTAGAATGAAGGGCAACCATATTCTGTTTTAAATGGAATCTCGCACTAGATTCTGATTCTGTTACATATTCTTGAGATTGGGTGTGTTTGATCCTGCTGTAAAAGAAGCATGAGCAGCTGTAACCGAAGGGGGCAAAGTGCTGCTTGGCAGGTCTATCATCACTAAAGATGCTGAGACTGGACATGTCCACAATAACCAGGTCACATCAAACAAGGTGTCTACTCCTATTATATAAAAATGACACTTTATAATGACCTTATTATAACAGTGACATCAAGCACTGCCTTCAGAAAAATCAACAACTGGTGGATGGACAACGCTGTGATCAAAGCTGTTTTTTTGTGTGTCAAGGGTTTCATGATAAAGGTGATGGAACACAAATTTATAAGTTAGGTGAACGAAAGGTACACAAACAACTTTTAGTTCTACATAACATATAGGCTAAGAAAAGAGCAAAATGCCTCAAACAAAGTTAAATGCAGCAAACATTATCTTTGTGTATGTGTAACACTTCAAAATACTATATCATGGATTCTTATGGCGTGTATTTGTTCTGAAGAACGAGTTCCCCCAATAAGTGTTCCTAATTGCAGTGCAAACACACACACACACACACACGCACACGCACACACATACAAAAGCATGTATTACAGCAAACAGTTCTACGACCTTTAGAACATTTGAAAATGTAAAGTGTATTAGATGATATAGAAATTATTTTATTTCTAAGAACACTTTCTAAGAATGCACATTAATAAATAAGCCATTAATCAGAGTACATGTTAAAATAATGTATCTATTTTTGTCCCCTTTATAGCGCACTCATTGAAATACTCATCGAAAAAACCCTGAAGTGTTAGCGGTTATTATCCTAACTTTGACTTTTCATTTATGTAAACTACTGTTCTGTTAAATATTTACAGTAAATTTAAAAAGCAATAAATAGACATTTACAGGCACATTCTCATATACAGTTGAAGTCAGAATTATTAGCTCCCCTGAGTTGTATGCCCCCTGTTTATTTTTTTTCACCCAATTTCTGTTTAACAAAGAGAAGATTTCTAAACATAATAGTTTTAATAACTCATTTCTAATAACTGGTTTATTTTATCTTTGCCATGATGACAATAAATAATATTTTACTAGATTTGTTTGAAGACATTCTATACAGCTTAAAGTGACATTTAAAGGCCTAACTAGGTTAATTAGGTTAACTAGGCAGGTTAGGGTAATTTAGGGTAATTAGGCCAATATTGTATAACGATGGTTTGTTCTCTAGATTATCTGGAAAAAACTATAACTTAAAGGGGCTAATAATTTTGACCTTAAAATGGTTTTTTAAAAAATTTAAATCTGCTTTTATTCTAGGCAAAAAAATACAAATAAGACTTTCTCCAGAAGAAAAAATATTATCAGACATACTGTGAAAATTTCCTTGCTCTGTTAAAAATTTGGAAAATATTTTGAAAAAGAAAAAGAGTTCAAAGGGGTGCTAATAATTCTGACTTTAACTGAATATATGGAGGACGAAACCTGCAAAAACAATAAGTAAATAAATATGCAAATAAATTAATTATGAATCCACAAATTCCTGCATAAATAAAATAAATAGTGTGGGCATATTAATAATTAAATAAATTACACGGATGTTGGGGGAATAAGAAAATGCTAAACTGAAAGTAGATTTTCCCTCTTTCACAATGCACTATTAATTATTTATATATTTATGTAGGAATTTGTAGATTTATATATACACTATGATTTACTTATTTGCATATTTATTTATTTATTGTTTTATTTATGCAGAAATTTGTGTATTTATTTATTTATTTGAATTTTTATTTATTTATTGTTTTTGCAGGTTTCGTCCTCCATATACAGGTATATGCAGCTATTTGAATATATAATGTTTGTCAATGGTTTATTAACTGAAGTTATTATAAAATCTGACAGACTATAAATTCAAAATCCATTGTTTAGTTTACAACATAATGGTGAATAAAACCTTATTAAGTCATGATTTTCTTACATTCATCTTTATGAAAAGCTTTGCTTGTCACAAAAAAGATATCTTTTTCTACCAGATTTATAAGTTTGATGAAAAGATTCTAACAAGCATTACTTGACCTTGAGCACTTCACAAAAGCACCAAAAGCACTAAAACTCAAAGGTGCCCCTGGATCAGTGTAGAGGTGGTTGAACTGCAAGCTCCTGTAATTAACTTTGTCTTGCTATGTGAGGTCACCCCTCTCAGACTGACTGTACAATGCAAGGCACGAATTTCACCATTAATTTAGAAATATGTGCACAACACATATTGTTAGGGCTCAAGTGTCTTGTCTTGGCATATGCACCCCCCTGGGCAAAACAACAGGCCGTTAAGCTACTCTGTGCTTGTGAATTGAATTTAAATGCATATTCCCTGCCCTAAGGCTTCAAGTCACCCTGGAAAGAAAATAGCGTAAGCAAAGGTTAGCCAAGAAGGGGTAAAATCGCCAGATGTCTCTGTCACCAGCATATTCTTGTTTTAATTTTTTTCTTATTCATGAATTCATTTTTTAAATGAACCAGAAGTGTTTATGATGTGAATTCATGAGGGCATTTTTACTTTGGAAAATTCATATTAATAGCTATATCGGACTCATATTTAGCTCAAACCATCAGAATAGTTTTTACAAAGCTCAAACAGATGCTTTATGCCCTACAACCCTTATATATATGCAAATAAAAACACATTCTTTGCTTTAATATTGAGATCTGTACAAAGAAATGTGCCATGTGAGTGCTGAAAAAAATGCAACATGATGAATATGCAGCTTTATGTAGAAAAATTATGTGGATAAAGCTCAACAGATTACGCTTTACTGTCTGTATACAGTAAAACATGTTTCATAGTGTCCATTCCAGGTCTTTTAATTTTGTTTCTTTAAATATACAGCCATTTTACACAAGATGCCTTCAAACGAACTACTTAAAATGAGGATAAGAGAGCAATCATACATTTATTGTTGGTAATGTTGCTTTTAATTATTGTTGTTTTTATTTTTCTTAATTTGTTTATTTATAAGCATTTAAGTGTTCAATTTTTCATAATTTGATTATTTGTAATTTGATTATTTTTCATTTCTAATTACTTTTTACTCCTCATGCTTTTGCAGTGCTTGTTACTGCTGTTTAATCATGTGTAGTTTTAAACGAGTATGTCTCCGTTTCTATGTTTCTAACATCACAGGACTATGTGAAGCAATAATTTTCCATTGCTATTGCTTGTGGAATTGTTGGATATAAAAGAATGTAGATTTGCTGGATCTGTGCCAAGATTATTCAAAAACTCTTTGGCCATTTCATACTCATCAATTCATCTCAAGCTTCTGCTCTTCTGTCTTTTCTCAGTCAGCTTCTTGGCTGATAGAAGACTGTTAACTTTGGCATCAGACCTGATGTAAAGGCTTTTGGTTATAAGATAAATCTGCAGATTGTTTTTTTTTTTTTTTTTTTTGTTTGTTTGTTTTTTTTTGATACCAAAAGAAAATATACATAAATATTATGTGACTAGATCTTGCATGAAAATCCAAAGCTGGATCTATTCAATCTGAGACTAGTGGGTATGTTTTATATTTAATTTATCTTACATGAAATAGAACAATAATTTTGTTATACCAATTTGTAACTCTCATAAGAGAAACTTGAAATTTGTAATTTCAATAATCAGTTTACAATGTTAATAACGTGTTCAAGTCCCCCAGAAAGGCTGGTAGTCCACAAATAACAAATATTACAAGGTAGAATAATGCAGAGAATATGACTGGGCAATTCCTTCTTCCCTAAACCTAACCAATTTTAACGATTGACCTGACTGACCTCCGGCTCGTCTTCATCTGACAGACTGGTCATTCTTTGGGTTCAAACTGTAAATTATCCCTACAACTTCTTTTGGTTCTTGGTGTGATGGTCATGGTAAGACTAGACACACAGAAGAAAATGTCTGAAATATTCTGACACTGAATTTCATTGGAGGATTTAACATGTCAAACTTGCAAACAAAGAAAACAGATTTAAGCCTAGAATTACTGGAATCTTTTAATATTTTCCAAATTTATCTGAGATGAGCAAATCTTGGCCATAAATATGTGTGTATAGTTGTTTGCAGCAGACTGCTAATGGCGAAACTGCAGGTTATTCTCTAGTGTCCATTTAAGCAATGCGAGGTGAGAGAGCTGCTGTGTGCTCTGCTCTGAATCAATGGGAGCAGCTGTGATTAAGGACGGCCCGTGGAAACACTGAATGTGCCAGTCCTCTCTGGACCCTCTCCCAGCTGCAGAACACATCTGTTTGATGACGGCGAACGCAGGGAGAAGTTTGGGCAAAACAAAGGCTGATCGGTCTCTTGTGAGTTCACAGCATCTTCAGTGGCTTCCTTTTCATTTTTTCCCATTACTGTTTTCTCATGCTGGTGTAAAGTACAGATGTTGTTGGTCACCAAACATCTGTGAAAGTGGGAAAACGATATGCTGCTACAAACAGGAGAACATGCCAAGACACCAAACATGAACTTAATTGATCAAGTTCAGAAAAAAAGTTTCACTGATATTCCTGCTAACGTCAGTACTTCAAGATCTACCAATGGACGACATCCCACTTCAAAGGCAGCCATGGTACAGATCAAACTAATCCAGCCAGGAGCACGAGCATCAATACACATGCAACACTGTGATAATAGCAGCATTAGGATACATGAGGAAGTCCATTAGCAGACGAGAGGGTCTCCAGTGCTATTACTGCTCATTTGCTCAGCGTAGTAATACCTCAAATGTCTGTTCAGATCCACGGGATAATGAGATGTAACATTTGAAAGCGTGCCATCAGAAAGACAGCGCTAATGTTATGGTTAATTACCATATTTAGTTCTGCGTATGAGGAAATGGAGGAAAATGACCTTTAGGAGATGAATCAATCAAGTTGTTTAGCTGTTATTTCACATCCACATACTGCAGAAGCATTTGTGATGTCTGCTGTGGTGCGTGTAATGTTTACCCAAAATAACATCATATACAGCAATTAATTCTTTATGATGCACACCACACACAGAGGTCAGCAGGGTGTTGCATTCAGATGTCTCATCTGTGTATGATATTAGTCAAATGAAATGGTTTGCTTTGTCGCAAATGACAGAATTCTTTCATTAGACTAATCTGCTGATCAACATTTCTTTTCTCTTATTAGTTTCATTTACATAAATGTTCATGTTTTTCTCTTTTTCCTGAAGCTAACAAGTAAATATATAGTGAAAGGAATACTTAACCCCATTTAGAGGGCAAAATGCCTGCAGTGATGTCACTGACAACTATAATTATAATGCAGTAATGGAAATGAAAATGTAGATCTTTTCACACAGCTACTGTCACAGAACTTAATGAACATACTATATTAATTGCTTTTAGTCTTATCCACTATATTAAAGTGCTGTCATGAAACGAAAGCTTTGATAATCTCTTTATCTCTATTTTGACATACACTGCATGAATGAAAGATGGTGTCCTATTATGGTGTCAGAATCAAACAACTTTTACCAGAGACGTCAGCAGGAGTACAGCTCACAGCAGAGGAGAATTTTCAAGATCTTTATTGTGATCTGTACTGCTGAAATGATCATCATGCTGAGACCTTCAAAATAACACCAAAAATGAATGAATGAAAGTCATGTAAATGCAAAATATAAGAGTCAACTTTGAAGTGACCTGGTCTATTCGCCCCAGCAGGCTTAGAGATGATTGGAGAAGGGGTTTGAAAAAAAAGGGCTTTTCAAATAAACAATATATTGTTTTGTTGCATAGTGTCAGTTTTCACGCAGGTTCTTGAACTTTGGCCTCTGGGAAGATTAGAGAAGCATTACAATACCTGGCTTAAAGGTGAAAAAACTACACTTACACAACACAAAAATAATAAATTGAAGGGCTATGAAACTCCCCTTTCTCAGCAGGATGTTTTCACACCTCTAGTTTAAAAAAAAACAGGAAAGTAGGATAGTCCAGCTTTGTTTAAGTGGGAGTGTCGAGTGGCGAAAGAGGGAAGAGTTTGCATGAAAAGGGGAGTTTCTGTTCGAGCACTGATTTTCAGAGAGGTAAAACAACACACAGATGTAGGGGAGAAAGACAGTTTACATGGACATCAGTAATCAAATTATTTGCCAGATTCTTAATTTGTGGACTTTAACTGCAGTTTGGCACTTTCACTTTCATTCAGTTACATTTTATGCATGCCCCCCATGACAAACAAGATATTGGATGCAAGGAACTGCTGGAAGAGTGTAGTTTTAATGGAATGTTTGATAGACTACCGCACGCTGTATGGGAGAAAAAAAAACTCTGCATTTCTTGGTAACTTAGATATACTCGCATCAGAAAGCTGTGTGTATAGACTATCATGTCACAAAATGTGGTGAAAATTTTACATGAAGGTAATAGTTTGATTAAGGTGTTTACATTCGGAGAGCAGCATTTACAGCGGATCTTTTAGTCCTTAATATTGTAGTGATCTTACAGTAAACTTAGTAACTAAATCATTTTGACTAAGGTATGTCTTAAAAAACTGAAAGAGTACTGCTGACGATACTAACAAACTTTGCCAAATAAATATAATATAAATAAATATAATATATAAATAAATATAAACAAAACACACTGATCACACACTTACCAAATCCGTAGAGACAGGACAATCAAAACAAACTGGAGCAGTGTCTTTTTTAAAAGGAGATGAGTTGCAAATCTGGATTTCATCATTTCCAGATATGAAAAGCTCTCAGGTAAAAGATTTTCCTTACAAACATTGTCTCATGTTAGCAGACCACTGTAATCCACACGTGAATCCAGCTGCGCCCCACCCGCTGGTACAGACAGCCAGTCTGCATGCAGGAATTTACACAAGCATCTAATCGCCGTGACGTAGCTTAAAATTTTCTTTTCAAACAAAAGAATGAATTTGTTCGAAATAACGCAAAAACAACCAATGTTCACTTTTTAGGGAAATATATGTGACCTAATAGTGTTTTTAGCAGCGTGGGAGACATATATAACTGTCAACATCTCAAAAAAATGTGTTTTGGTGTTTCGTGACCCTTTAAACAATTCTTAATGAATTAATAACACCATCATCATCATCATCAACAAGCATTTTCCTTCAGCTTAGTCGCTATTTCAGAGGTCACCACAGTGAAATGAACTGCCAACTATTTCAGCATATGTTTTACGCAATGGATGCTCTTCCAACCACAACCAAGTATTGGTAAACAACTATACACACTCATTCACACACACAGTCATACACAGACAATTTAGTTTATTCAATTCACCTGTACTGCATGTCTTTGGACTGTGAGGGAAATCGGAGCACTCAGTCGAGACTCAAACCAGCGACCTTTTGATTTGGGGCACTGAGTCACCATGCCGCCAAAAAAGATCTAATATCTCAAAATCTAAATACAGTATAATACTTCATGCAACCGATGTGAATGTCCTCATAAATCACTCGAAACTAGAAGAAAACACAGAGTGGCAACAACTAGATGAACAAGCTCATCTGGGACAAAGTTTTATGGATACCCTCCCCTCACATATGTGAAAAGCATTTAGCAAGTCCCTTCACTACATGGTCCAAGACAACATTCTAGGTTCCACCAAACAAGCAGCTAATGCTGATTTGGAACATTCTCTCAAGGCTGTGCACTTTGGAAATTCTTGTCTTAAGTGACTTTAAATCAGCTCATTGGTTGAGTCCATAGAGAGGAGAGCGTGAACAGTTCCAGCTGTGCCAAGAACATCTCCGTGTCACCTCTGAGAACCGAACGACATCTGGATGACTGGTTCCCACATGACTAAAAGCCACAGCAACCACATGTGCACAGAGAACAAGGACAAACTTTAACAACTGAAGAGGGAAAATTTGTCATCATGGGTTTTGTTTCAAAACAGTGTTTTAAGTTTAAACTGTACAGTATCAATATAAAGAAAATCTAATGTCAAGCTTGTGTTTCATTACTTTGGCATTAGCTTTGCACAGCCAGACCTTCACTGCGCTTTCACCAAAGGACAGGTAAAGTCATGGTTCATTTTGTTCAGCATTATGTTAAGGAGTGTAAAAATGTCTTAAAATGTAAAAATGGATGCAAAGATGCAAAGATACTGTAGCTTTGTTCCAAGGCAGATCATGTAACAACGTGTCACACACATCTCATACTGTAATGCTGTAGAATTTATCCAATCATTTGGTGACTTCAGAGCTCAACTGGAATAAATTAGCTGAGTATGATGACCTCTGCATTTAATAGACTATATTTTGGTTATGATTAAAGTTAGCCTAGAAACTTGAAGCTACCTTTAACAAGTGACTTATCACCATTTTCCAACTGGTTTATATTATTGACAAACTTGTAAAGAATATTCCAAGCACATGGTGAAGTGATAATCTACTTTAACTACAAGTGACTGTTACATCACAGCAATTCACGCCTATAAATTTTGGACATCAACATTCCAGCCATTTTCATGGGTTACAGTTTGTACCCATGTCAGTTTCCCCTTTAATTATCTGTTAAATTAAACTACTGATGTACATAGATCACACTGTAAGAAGCAACAGTATTCTAGAGTCTTGTAACACGTTAAAAAGCCAACAGCATTTTGAATCTCTTTAAATATATGCTGCACCTCTTTAGTAGGTCATGACATGCGTGGTCATGTCAGGCTGCGAGATTCTACAGCTAATGGATGAAAATAGAGGCAATATTCCCAGTAAATGTTAAAAAGCCATTTGATATCCATTTGCCATTGCTTTCAGCACAGCAAAACATCAAAATGTAAAGGAATGAGTTCATGCTCAAATTGTGCAAATGTCAGGTAGATTGAGATGACCAAGACGCATTCGTGAACTTGAAAGACCACACTGAGGAAGGAATAAAATGCCAGATGAAGGCAAATTTGCTGCAAGTTGTATTCACATTAATGGTGTCACATATATTTCCCAGTTGAAATGCAGTGAATTTAGGCCATGTCTACCATCTGACTTTGTAATGTATAGGAGGACAAGGTGGGAATCAGGTCAGCCAGAAGCTGTGAAAACTTAAGAATGAGCTGTCCGTTGCGATTGCCTTATTAGCATGTTCAGTCCTATGTTGCAACAATTTGTGTGTGTGGCGCAGAGAAAACGCAACAATAAATGGTGTTCAAACACAGCTGTGAAAGATCCAAGTGCCAAAGTGGACAGCTGCTCATGCATCATTTATCCCACTGGCACCTGAACCCAGAAACTGCTCTAGTCTCTCTCCCACTAACAGAGGCCTGTAGAAGTTGCCCTGTAGTTTGTGGAATCAGTTTTTGTCTTACTTCACTAACTATTTTGACAAACGAGGGATGTTTTAGAACAATTTAGGAGAAAAATAGACCATTTGTGCGCTTGAGGCTAAACCACTGAACCACTTTGAGTCAGACAAAGCACTCAAGGCACTTTTCTCAAGGTTTAAGTCTGCAGCAGAAAATAAAAAATAAGCATTCTCAAAAACAAGCAAACATCACTGAAACTGCCGGGATGTTGGATTATACGACACAAACTAATTGGGTCTGGAACAAACTTGGTCACTTGGTCACTCGACTACATCAAAGCATGTGATGAATATCCATTCATTGAACTCCGGCAATGATAATTTGCTTCCTGGCTGCCTGATTCAATTACAATCCACACAAAAGAATAGAAGGTGACAACCATCCATTATTTGTTCTTTAATTACAAATCACAGCTACAACGAAGGCATCTCAAGCAAGAAGGAGAGCTGAGGAATGAGAAAGAAAGAAAGAAAGAAAGAAAGAAAGAAAGAAAGAAAGAAAGAAAGAAAGAAAGAAAGAAAGAAAGAAAGAAAGAAAGAAAGAAAGAAAGAAAGAAAGAAAGAAAGAAAGAAAGAAAGAAAGAAAGAAAGAAAAATTATATACAAAAAAAATTTATATAATCTGCTTTTAGAGTAAGATTAGGCAAGGCAAGTTTATTTATATAGCACATTTCATACACAGTGGCAATTCAAAGTGCTTAACATAAAAAGGAATAAAAGAAACAAGTATAAGAAAATAAAAGCAAATAATATAAATGATTAAAAACAGATTAAATCTGTTAAAACAGGTTCTAAATGAATGAAAAAGAAAAGTAAGAAATAATAGTGTGGTCTGTCAGATGTAGCACAGTGCTCATTCAGTAAAGGCACAGCTAAACAGATGTGTTTTCAGTCTTGATTTGAATGTGCCTAATGTTGGAGCACATCTAATCATTTCTGGAAGCAGCGAGGGGCGTAGTAGCTGAAAGCCGATTCACCCTGCTTTGACTGAACTCTTGGAATTTCTTGTTTATATGATCCAAAAGATCTGAGTGATCTGTTACATTTGTATTCATTGAGCATATCTGTAATGTATTGAGGTCCTACGCCATTTAGTGATTTATAGACAAGTAGTAATATTTTAAAATCTATTCTGAATGTAACTGGGAGCCAGTGTAAAGACCTGAGGACAGGTGTGATGTGCTCTGATTTCCTGGTTCTGGTCAGAATCCTGGCCCCAGCATTCTGGATGAGCTGCAACTGGGGAGGCTTTTTGGGGAGGCCAGTGAGGAGGCTGTTACAGTAATCCACCCTGCTGCTGATAAAAGCATGAACAAGTTTCTCTTCACTGGAAACAAAGCATCTAATTCTTGCAATGTTTTTGAGATGATAGTATGCTGATTAACTAACTGCTTTGACATGACTATTGAAACTCAGATCTGATTCCAGAGTCAAACCAAGATTCTTGACCTTATTTTTTGTTGTTTGACCCTTAGAGTCAAGGTACGCATTCACCTTGAGAACCTCATCTCTGTTCCCAAATGCAATGACGTCAATTTTCTCTTTGTTAAACTGAAGAAAGTTTTGGCACATCTGACTGTTAATTTCATCAATGCATTGGCAGAGGGTGTCAATGGGGCTGTAGTCATTAGGCTGTCAGGCTATGTAAATCTGAATGTCATCAGCATAGCTGTGGTAGGAAATTTGGTTCTTTCTCATTATTTGGCTCAGAGGGCGCATATAAAGGTTGAAATAACATGAGGATCACAATGATCCAAAATGAATTTGAATAAATGAATTTGCCAGAATTTACATGCATTACATGATCTATTTTATGTAATGGTGAATAGTAGTAATATAGCAATAGTGCAGTGGTAATAAACAGTAGTTTTTTTAGCATTACTATTACATAAGATTTAATTATGTAAATACTAAGACATTTCAGCATATGCTTTTACACCTTTCCCTTAACAACATGTCTTACCTAGACATCTCTTGTCGCTCTTATCACACACATACACATTCTCATCAGATGGAAATGATGTATGACTTCATCTCTCTGTCATCGCAGCATGAAGAAACCCTGCTAGTTTGGAGTGAAATTACACAGACAGTTCATTGCACCATTTCAGTGAGATGGATTGTGCCTCTTGGGCTTAGTTTATTTTGGGTGAAGTGTTGTCAGACAAGTGGTCCAATACATTATGAGGCCATCACGTTATGACAACTGCGTTCAGCAGCAGGAACACGTTGATGCGTTCAGACAGAACCTGCCCTGACTACTGATACGCCATTTCCACTGCTTTATTCAAATAGTCTGCTTGCCATCTTAAAGACACCTGGTAATATCTACACTTCAAGAGACTTCATTCTGATTGCATTTCATACCTCCGATGTTCACTTTTAGTCAATAGAGAATACACAAATAACAAACCTGCCTTCTCGTTGCCATCAGGTGATAACTCCAATATTACTCATTAGCCTCTTTCACACAGTGATACCGGTAAATATCCAAAAAAAATACTGGAATGACTTAACCGGTAAATTTAAAAAAGCGCTGTTCACACGGGCAAGAACGTTCTAGAATTTTTCCAGAACATTCACACATCCATTCCAAAATACTGGTAAATTCTGACATCATTAACCAGAAATGACCTCTAAATGTCTGTGCTTATATTTGTAAACATAGAAGGGGTCTGGCTTTTGTTGATGGTACATAACGTGTGTGTGTGTGTGTGTGTGTGTGTGTGTGTGTGTGTGTGTGTGTGTGTGTGTGTGTGTGTGTGTGTGTGTGTGTGTGTGTCTGTGTGTGTCTGTGTGTGTGTGTGTGTCTTGGCGCTCACCAGCTGCTTAACGTGCACACATGTCAAGCAACTGAGGCAGAGCTTGAAGGTAAACAAACAGCAGTTTATCATAAGCATTATATCGATCATTTTTTCCACAGTTGGCATTAAGAAGGAATATTGAAATGTTATCTGACTAACATCTAGCAGCTAAATGTGTCTGGAAAAAACATTCAAATGCTTTTATTTTCGTTAACAGTGTAGATGTGAATGCTTCTGAATGTTCTGATTGGCTGGAGTAGATGTCTCATGTCAGCGAGTTCTAAGCGTGAACGCATTCTTTCCAGCAATTTTCCTTCTGGGTTCACACAGAGCAGCATTTCCGCAAATTACCGGTAATGTTACAACTTCTCTTTCTGGAAAATTGTCAGAACGAATTAACAGGTATTTTCAAAAAGGGCCTGTTCACACATGATCCTGTAAGAATGGGTTTTAAACCACAGAGGTTCGAACTGTAGTTCTGCGGAATGATTAAAAAAATTATCAGTATTGATGGTAAAAAACTGTACATTCTAGTCAAACCATTCTTCTGCAATCTTACACCAAAAATAGAAATAAGGGCAGTATTAATAGCTATAAATGTGGGAGAGCGTTGATATTATGTGATTGTATTGTATTGTATTGCAATATGGAACAATTAAATGTTGATGTGAAATCAAAAGTAATTAATGATTTAATGACAATAACTTGCTATGGTTACAACTGAATTAATTACAAAATAACTGTATAAAATGATCAAATATGAAATGATAAAGCATATGATATAAATTGGACCCAGCTTAAATGTAAAATTAAAGTTAACAGAGGTAGAAGGAGAGACACAGGGGGAGGGAGAGACAAAGAGAGCAGGCCCAGAAGTTAGCCTGATTACAGTAGAGTCAGAGAAGATAGACTCCAGAGGAGGAAAGGAAGCAGACCAGGAAAAGACAGGCCAGGAAAAGACTGGCCAAGAAAAGACTCAGAGCAGTGTTTTACCACTTATTTTGTATCTTTCTTGACCATGTGACTAAAGCCCAAATGCTGAGACATTCAAACTGACCAAACAACATGTGACCCCATCGTAAAACTCCCAAAGTCCACATACCAGGCCCTGATCTTCTCAGTATCTGCCTTTGAAGTCAGTATGGACCTTCTTGAGTCAAAAAGATGCTTTGTCATATAAACAAATGCATATGATAATTCAGCCTCTTACAATCCCTTGTCGGGAAATTGCCAGAAATTTTCCAGAAAAGGTTTGTAAGTGTGAAAGGGGCTATTGTTATTGTTGCTTTCACAAGAATCACAACATTTTAATGAAGTCTGTGATAGCGACCCTCAACCAAAGTTATGATTATTTATTTCGCTCTCTCTCTTTCTCTCCACATCAAGTTTCATGTTATCACATATCTTTTTAAAAGGCTAAATAAATCGCACCGTCTTGATAATTTATTCTTAACATCACATGAACATGTGTTAAGGCAGAAAGTGTGCATCACTTTGATGAGCTTTTTAAAAGCGGAGATGATAAGATATGAAGGAAATGTTGATGATAATCATCTACATCGTCTGTCTCTTTGTAGATGAAAGATTTGACTTTGGAACTCAAAAAAAGTAGCTAAAGATCACAGCGGGAATGATCTAATGATATACATTTCTAAGCACTTCACATCCATCTAAGCGCTATTAGGCAAATTTACAGAGCATCTTGGCCAAACTCTAAGGGAAAATCACTTACAACAAGCAAAGTCTAATTCGAATCATTAATACCAGAAATGAGGTGCTTAATGTGATCTGTTTTACCAAAATCACAAAGGAAATGCTAAGAATTAAGAATACAAATAAATAGCAGTTTATAAGGTTCCAGATGTTTTTTTTTAATACCAAATGAATGTTTCAATTAAAGAATAATGCTTATTTTAAGTCAGATAAATGTAATGTAAGCTGAAATTACTTGTAAAGTTAATTTAATTCAGCTTAAAATTTACGACTTACTTATTACTGAAATGCCATGATTCAGAGCAATTCCATTGTTAAATATGTGACATTTGCAGTAAAAACTTAAAACATAAATTCAGAGAAAGTGTATGTCAACATTATATTGGAACATTGGTTTATATTTTCAACTAACCACAGAGTTATGAGATCAGAAAGATATCAATCTATAAACAATTTATTTTATATTTTAAATCAGGAATATAATGATGCGTTATGAATGTTAATAAACTATGCGAGTTTACAGTAAACAACATACTTTGCAGAAATTCTGTGAATTAAACTGCACAACCCAAAGGAAATAATGCGAATCAAAAGGATAAGAGTTGGCTCACTATAACCATTGATTATATTTTATTTAACATTTTTGCTTTTATGAGGAAAAAGCTTGGTTTTGGATGTGACATCTCTCCGCTATGGGTGAGCCAGATGTGAAATTGCCACTTGTGTGACTTTGGTGAATCAAATAAAATAGTTTGAAAACGTCGACAGAGATATTTTAAGTATTTTTACAGTATCGTAAAATACAAACCTATGCAAACAATTTAGAAAAGGTTTCACTATTTTGGTAAAAATTTATATTTTAGGAATCCTGACATTTGCATGAAATCGCTCTTCAACAATTTTCCAGTCACAATAATCAAACCCTATAATTTACATTTTTCAGTACTATCACGCACGTCACGAATTATTGTGAATATTTATGGATCAACATAAGCTGAATTTGCTGATTTTTAAATGAGGTACAGTGCTCAGCATATATAAGTACACCCCTCACAAATCTTTTATAGCTATACAATATTATATTTGTGCATATACATTAGATTGGTCAGTACTGAAGCCAAATCTGGAGTTTATCTAACAAATTAACTTATAATAATGGTCCAAAAACTAGTCCGCCCAAATTCACATGTTATAGAAAAATATGAAATACAAATTTAAAAAAAAGAGTAAAAGGTAGGTTGTAGGTTGTAATTTATTTTTTGCAATAATTTGCTTGAATTTGATTGTATTATCTTTCAATTTCTAAATATGTTTGGTGACTAAAATATTATTTTATTAAATAGATTTGTTTAATAAATCTATTTTGTTTAAATGCACCAAAATACATTGCCTATATTCACTGAGAAATGGATACAAATATTCATTTTCAAAATGGAGTGTACTCAATTATACTGAGCTCTGTGTGCTGTGAAATAAGTCCTTTTCTTACCTTGTCCAGTTTAGGTGTGATGTAACAGAAGTTCCTCTATGAACTGACGTGAAGGCTCATAAATATCATCCTCCCCACAGACTATTTCCAGAACACTTAATCTCAACATCTCTCTCAGACTGTCATCCTAAAATGGACAAAGACCACAAAAGAAGGCCAAATGAATGGTGTCTGGATGATTGGATTTGCTCAGTGGACCATGTGAACGGGCCCAATGATTATCTGTGTTTAAATTAAACAAATCCAGGTCTTAATAGCTTTATTTTAAATCCCACCGCAAATGACTTTAATGGTCCTTCAAGTGGAACTAAAAATCCTTTCAAGAGTCTTTCTATTATTTTAACATTAGACATTACTGCGAAAAAAAGTCTCAAAAAAATCTGCCTCATCTGTAGGTGTGTTGATCATACAAATACATTAACATTGATGGCGTCAGACTCTGTGAGATTTTTTCATTGTTAATAAATACATTAATACGTTTATTCATTAATGATGGATTAAATTGATTAAAAGTAGGACCCTATGATTTCTGTGAAGCAGAAAATGCAGATATGTTGATTTGAATCAGAAAACTGATTATCTGTATAACACAAAATGTTGCTGTGCACCAACATCATGTTGACTAGTGTCAATAAAATATTAGATTTATTATAAATTCTACATATATTATACACATTCTGCATGTTCAGAGTGTTTGTGTTTGAATAGAGGGTGTGCTTGGCTTGGTTTGATTTGGTTTACTACACACATACCAATGCACACTGATGTGCGTGTGAGAAATGTATTTTTTTCATCCAGCTAAAGGTCCATACATAAGGCCCTACAAAATAATAGTAAAATATTTATGATCCAAAAAATTCTAATTAAATATATGATATTCTATTCATCAAAACATTCTTAGGATAGATAGATGCTAATTTAGGATGAAGAAACCAACCAAAACAATAGTGTACTTATTATACCAACACATAGGAAAATGTGCCTTGGTGTACATTTTTGAGAACCAAGAAATATGTGCTTGTGGGTATATATAGCTATAATCTGATTCGCTCAGTAGCTTGCTGCAAACGGAGCTAGACTGAAGCAGAGTAGACCCCCCATCCCCCCCGAAAAAAAAAAGCAGCGTGAGTTTGTGGTAGAAGCACACGGCCGTGATGGCTTTCCTCTTTTAGTTTGCTTTTGGAATCACATCGGTTGGGTTTAGGTTTGGGTTTTTGGGGAGTGGGGGTCAGTTGATATCAAGTAAATATATTATGCATGACGCCAAGGATGCGCACGAGAATGGCATTAATATTCACAAAAATAAATAGAGCAACCTCTGGTGGATTTACGAGAAATGGCACGTATGAGAAAATGCCAGTATAGACTGACTTCACACGGCTGCCATTTTAAAATAAAGCGAAGCTGTGGTGAAAAGAAACCCGGATGTATCGCCTGGGTCACACAGGAATGTTGTGTGCTTGGCTGTATATATTATCAGCAAAGAGAAAGTGAAATTTATCATTTCACCACCTTCTGAGTGACCCGAAGGTCCATTCCGAATGGACAGTAAAAAAAAAAGTATATCAGACCTCATTTTTTAGCTAACTTAGTTAGTAAGCTAGCTAACGTTTTCTTTCCCAAACACACGTTTCAGATGCCATTTATCAAACTCAAGTTAATGAACTGATTCTTTCACTATATTAGACCGGTCACAATACTGAAATTCAGTACTGAAATTTATATTTAAAAAAATGTCTATTTCCTGCTAACATTTAAGCGCTGTTGGGCGCATTCCAAAACGCAGCTGATTTGCCATAGTATTCACCAGTGCTCAACAGAAATGACTGCGATTGGCTAGGAAGGTCGTCACTTCACTGCACTTCACCACTGTTTACCGAGATTGTGATTTTGTTTGTTGCTTAATACGCTTTTAATTATTTAAAATAAATTTAATTGAATGATATTAAAGTAATGTTTACACTGCATCTGCACTTTGAAATCGCAGTAACAGCTGGAGGTTTGTAGTCCACAGCATGTTGTTGCAATGTTTACAGTGCTGATCCTACACTTCCGGGTTTCTTCCCACCACAGCCTCGCTTTCATGTTTTAAAATGGTGGCCACGTAAAATAAGAGTATGCCCCAGTAAAGTATTTGAGATTGTCAAAACTGTACACAGCGACATCTAGTGGATTTGTGATTTTTCATATTTGTGTGTATTTGTGTAAATTAATTTCAGATTTGTTATGCCTGTATAAATGTATTATTCATTCATTAATTTTCTTTTCAGCTTAGTCCCACTATTAATCTGGGGTTGCCACACCGAAACAAACCACCAACTTATCCAGCATATGTTTTACGCAGCGGATGCCCTTCCAGCTGCAATCCATCACTGGGTATATGTATTATATAATCACAATTTTATTCAATGGTTATGGAATGTGCAATGCTTTGGCCATACTTCCCAAATCATGCCAATGAACTTAATCAAACTGAATTGATAGAAATGAGGGAGAGGGAGAGAGAGAGAGAGAGAGTTTTGCAAACTGACATCTGTGTTTCCCGCTCCTGAAAGCCTCATCCGCCACTGATTTGAGTAATGTGTGTATCAGTTGAATGATCTATAAAAGGTCATCTGCCCCGGCTCTGGAATATCATAGCTAATCCGCTAACGCCACTATGAAGCCAACATTTTCTGCAGTCTGAGTACATTGGAGATAAGGTGTGTGTAAACGCTGTGGTTATGAATGCTGCTCACTGTCCCATAGCTGTTATTAGCTGTATTCTCCATCTCAGCACATCCTGGATGACAGATCTTTATTTCTGCTGATTCATATTTCACTGACCTTAAACATAACACATTCACAGAGCGAGAGTTAACACCTCTGTTTAATTAAGAAACCCAGTCTGCCATTGGTAATGTGTTA
Source organism: Danio aesculapii (assembly GCF_903798145.1). Taxonomy (NCBI): domain Eukaryota; kingdom Metazoa; phylum Chordata; class Actinopteri; order Cypriniformes; family Danionidae; genus Danio; species Danio aesculapii. Next base: position 24,744,476 of record NC_079443.1, on the reverse strand, counting down.
TAATAACACATTATTCATGTATTATAGATTTTATTTTTGAAGAACAGATGTGTTTTCCTTACATTTCATGGTTATAAATTAATACCTCCATTCACCACTGATAATGTTTTCAAATGTGGTTTCAATGCAGCAGAAATACATTCATAATGTCTGGCAGAGACAATAATTAGATGTAAATGTGACTAGACTCCTGTGAGAGGTACTGGGAATCAAATGTGAGGTTTGTTTTAATCTCTCTTCCTCAGAGCACTTGCTTTTCTTCCTTGAGAATATTTAAACATCTTGCTTGCTTAAACAGTATAGCACAGAACAAATGAACAGAATGAGAAATGAGTTTCCTAAATAATCTTTAAAAATATAATGTGATGGCCAACTCGCTCCTGACCACACCATAGAGAATCACGCACAAACAAATATAATTAAATAACAAAAGCCTTTATTAAGGGCATAACAAACAATCTAACATAATGTCTAGGGATTTTAAATGAAAAAAAAAAACCTATAGAAACATTTACCCAATAGGATAAAGGATATATATATATATATATATATATATATATATATATATATATATATATATATATATATATATATATATATATATATATATATAAATGGGAAGAAACACAACAATGCAAAGCAAAACAGACTATACTTTCGGGAATAACATTGCACCAAAGGGAGTCCCATTCAATACAATTTAAATAATATTTACAGTAAATAATTTAGATAAATTATCTAATTAACAGTGACGTCACATTAGACATTGTGTGGCCACCAACAGGCAGAAATGAAAAGACAGCATCTTATAAGACTAATCCGAATATAATATATGTGGGACAGAATAAGATTATTTGTTTATGACTGAATATCTAAAATTCTAAATCATATAAAAGAGAATGCATTCAAATGAAATGTACTGTATCCTAACAAAATAGGAATGAGACTATTGATGACAAATTTAGCTGTAAGGCCTGTTTAATTATTCAATCTACTGAAAATGCAGTCAGTGAAAAAAAAATCACTTAATATAGTAAATATAATATAATAATAATCATTTAATAATGAATGTTTAAAAAGTCAAAAAGGAAAAGAAAAAAAACAATAGTAATGATACAAACCATTTCTGTTTAAATTAAATATTTAACTCATTTATAACTTTCTAAAAAAATATTTAGCACAACTTTTCTCAATATTGCTAAAAAAACGACTTTAATAATTAGAACTGTATTATTAAGTCCTATTTTAATCTTTAATGTATAAACAATATAACTCAGCAATTATTTAATATAGCAATTTGATGACAGCAATTTAATTACACTTACAGCAAAACTTTTTTTACAATGCAAACAATTTCTATTTATAATATCTTTTTATGGTTTGTGTGTTAACACATGCACTCTGGTGCTCTCAGCGACCCGAGTTCGATTCGTGCCTCAAGGTCCTTTGCCAATCATTCCCCCCTCTCTGCTCCCCATACTTTTTCTGTCAATACTCTCTCTGTCCTGTCTATTAAAGGTGAAAACCCTAAAAAAATAATTATTAAAAAAAGGTATCAATCTCAACATTGATAGTAATATTAAAATTACTATAGTCATACCTAAAAGATCTGTAAGACAGAATTAGGCATAATTAAATATTTAATAGACAAGAAACCTATTTAAACGACAGAACTGTTCAGAATACTTTCCTCTGTTTTATCTTACACTTTCCATTATATCTGTTCTTCTTTACCTCTTTTGGGAAATGTCTGAGTAATAGATGCAGTAAAGATGTTTTGTGTGCGTGTGTCTGTGTGTAGTACTGATGTAAAACTAAAGCAGACTGACTGACCCCATGGGCCAAAACAATGGAGATAAAACTGATGGATTACAAATGCTGTCTGAATCTGTCATGACTTCATGGGAATAGACTGAATGAGTGGACAGTCCACTCCATACATCTGACAGTGGGTCAGAAACGATAGCCTCCTGCCTGGATTTTTAGCTGACTTTACTCCAGCAGACACATTTTATCGGCCTTCTGCTTATTCATGTATTTTCTGTTGCTGTGAGACAAGCGGAATATCTAAAAAAAATAATAATAAAAAAATAACCCTCATATAATGTTTCTGTTTCTGACAAAAATGATTTCATTTATTTACCAAATATGATTTTGTATATGACAATGACAAAAGTGACAGCATAAGCATGCAAAAAACTTTTCTAGTGAGTAATTTTTCATTAAAAAACCCAACTGATCACACATAAAACCTTGGACAAAATGGGAAAAGGGATCACTTTTTGTTTCTCTGGATTTACTATTTCTATGGTGGCTCAGTGGTTAGCACTGTCGCCTCACATCAAGAAGGTCACTGGTTCAAGTCTTGCGGAGTTTGCATGTTCTCCCCGTGTTTGCGTGGGTTTCCTCCAGGTGGTCCAGTTTCCCCCACAGTCCAAAGACATGCGCTAGGTGAATGGAATAAGGTAAATTGCCCGTAGTATATGTGTGTGAATGAGTGTGGATCATTTTTTTACTCATTCAAACAACTTTTTTTTTTTTTAATGAGCAGAACAACACAATTCTTGAGATTTCATTGGGACAACTTATTTTTTTATGTTCAATCCACATAAATTTGTTAAAAGTGTTAAGTTAACTTAATCAATTTGTGTTGGGACAACATGAATGAATTGTGTGGAACCCTGCATTTTTTACACTGATGGATGTTTCCCAGGGCTGGATTGTGGCTCGAAGGGCATCCGCTGTGTAAAACATATGCTGGATATGTTGGCAGTTCATTCCGCTGTAGCGACCCCTCATGAATAAAGGGACTAAGTCAAAGGAAAATGAATGAATGAATGTTTGTGTAAAAATAATAATAACAAAAATAATAATAATTATTATTATTATTATTATTATTATTCATGGTTTCCGCTATATTCATTCTTCCATGGCAGGGCGCCAAACCAAAATTCATCCCGCCATGGCTACATTACAGCTTCTCATTCGAAACATTCAGTCGTTTTTTTTAAATGGTATCAAAAGGTAAGTGAATTATAACAGCGCGAACATTTCTGTAATCGTAGCAGTGTTGTGCGTTGTTTGTTTAACCCTTTAAGGTGACGTGCTGACTGACTGGTGCGTGAGGCCAGCAAACACGCCGTAACTTTCAGTTTTGACGAACAGTTTCCATAATTATATTTTATTTATAGTAAAAAGGCCTATGATTCTGCATTCAATTACTGTATCTTGCTGGAGTTTAAAACCATTTCACTTTACTTCAGGGCGCATTAATGCTGCTCTGTAGGTCTATTGGAGACATTCACAAATATTCCTAGCCAATCTAATAAATGTTGGAGACATACTTGTTACATAAACGCACTAAATCGCACTTCAGCAGTGTTTATTTGAGAGCGCACAAGAAAATCTGCACTTGAGCAGCGTATATTTGAGAGCGTGCAAGAAGTTTTGTGCACGAACAGAGAAAATCGGCACTCGAGCAGAGATTTACATGCTCGTATTACATGAATGCGATCTCAACTTGTAATACTGTGCTCACGACATTTGTCAATGAAATAACGCAGCAGGTAGTTGGTAGATCTGTGTAAAAGGCCCAACAGAGTCTTCCGCCATAGCTGGAAAAAATCCTAGAGGAAATACTGTTATTATTATGTACACTATTAAAGATACAAATACGAAAAAGAGATTTAAAAAGATTATTCTTGTTGTTTATATTTCTAGACAACATTTACCAATGTTTTAACTTTAGAAGAGTTAGGAAAAATAATAAAAAAGGTTCTAAGTTGCAATATTTTTGAATAAAATGTTATCAGACCTTTCTAAAATAAAACAACTATTAATATTTTACTCAGAATAAATCCAGAGAAGCTGAGAATTGTCAATTCACACAAACATTGTAAAAATACATGTTCTATGTAAATAAAAATAAAACATAAATCTTTAAATGTTTCTTTTATATTAAGTATACATTAATATTTTTTTCTAGTTCAGAATTGCATATTAAATTTAAAGTGTTACTTGCCATTTATTCGTCTTTAGTTTTGAAATTTACTAGCCATTTTTTAGCAAAAAGTATTACTATTTCATGTTCTTTTCAGTGTATAAATGTTTATGTAAATAAAATAAATGTACATAATTTATGTTAAATCATAATAACAAAACAGCAAGAGATGATTAATTAAAGTTTATATTTTGTATGTTATGCATTTAATGTATATTCCTGTCCTCGCTAATTTAAACAGAGCTATAACACATGTGAATAATCTCTGGTTAGCACATTGAGACAAACAACTTTTGTAAAATGTAATTATGCTTCAACAACAGTACAAATCCATCAAATTAGTATCACGTCAGGTAGAACAGAGAATCGCTGCTGCTTCTATAACAGAGCATGTCAAAGTATCATCTGAATATTTCCTGTTTTATTCATCCACCTACATGAGATCTGAACAGAAAAGACAATTGGATCTTCTCTTACACAGCCATGCATCTGATATCATAAAGCCGATGGAGCAGATCCTGTCAGAACAGCGCAGATCTACATGGTGTCAGTTGTCACGCTCTTGGTGTAAACTATCATTTTGAAGGAGATGTTGCTCTGTGTCAGTGAATACTGACACTTTGGTGGGTTTGATTTTGTCCCGGCAGCTGTCTGCTCTAAAAATAACCCCCATTTGCCCAATAGAATGAATATGGGATTTTCATGCATCTGCTGCCTCTCGTAACAATTAATCAAGGATATCATGCCAGAGCTTTAAATGAATTCTCTCTTCCTTGGAGAGTCAGAATGCTTTAACTAATTGTTAGGAAATGTGTGACTGAAAATGGCACGGTCTCAGGGGTGAGAGCATTGTACATAGAATTCAGCCTGTTACTAATTTGCTGTCTTGCTGGATTTGAGAGAATTACCGCCACGTGAAATGAAAAGACCATTAAGAAATAAAACATGCCTTCGTGAAGCAAACAAAGCCCTGCGCTACAAATAGGTTTCATTTTGTCAATATAATACTTAACAGAACAGATTGTCTTGCAATAGAACATTTCCCATCTGGCTGTGCAAATATGTCCTGAATCATGATCAGGGCTGCATTACTGAGAGGGCATCCTTCAGTACAGAGGCCCATTAACATCCATTCTTATTAACATCCATTTTCATCTTTGACCGAATGCTACCAAGGGCCGAACCATGGGATGAGTGCTTGGAGACTGTAAGAAAATGTTTTATATTGGCTAGTCTGTTATTTTCTTTCAGATTTTCAGCATCCTTGAGAGCTTACAGAGCAGGTGGTTTGGAGAAAAGGTGAATGGGTTTATTTTTTACTATAAAAACCGTATTTGGTTTAAATGTTTAACGAGATGACCCGATAAATTTTCATCTGAGCTTCAGCTGCACCAAACAACAACACCAGAAATATATTTCAATAATTTCGATTTTCTGAAGCACCCGATTATCTGATCAAACAGTTCATGCTTTGAAATGTATGACAAATTAAGTCATAGTTTACAGTAAGGCCGTGTGTGTGTTTGCTATTGCATTAACTTGAATTCACAAAGATTACCACTTTTACTAAATTTATTGATATAAGTGTATTTGTCTTTCTATCAGGTCAAGCCAGCATGGACATTGTTGTAGTGCATGTCTACTTCTTATGCATTACATCAGATAAACAGCAGTCAGTGATAGAGAGCGATGGATGAAGCGCAAATATTAGTCAAAAATACCAAGTAGGTTTATTTGATGTATTTGTGGTGGAGTTTATTCAAGCTTTTCTGAAATGATGAGTCACACACAAATGCCGTTTGCAGTACACACACACAAATACTGTAAATGCGTGTTTACTGACACCATGCGGCCGTGGTGATTACATCGGTTAAGAATTAAATAGCAATGTTACTGTCTTTACTACAAACATGCTCAGTTTTAAAAACATTTTAAACAATAAAAAAAATTACAGATAGTTGGAACAAATATTTTAATTTCAGTTTATTGGCAAAAAAATGTTTTGTGGACATGGTATGTGGAGACATGGCACCTGTCAATCAATTCAGTGAGCAGGGATAACCACACTCCTACTTCAAGTTGCGGTGGGCCTCAAAATCACTGGGATTTGGGTCCTATTTTAACGTCAGGATTTTCGTGAAATTTTAAAAAGAAACTTATTGTCTTTCTATCACCCCAATATGACTGTGGACACACTATACCTACACACAGTTCTGTCCAAACAGCTTCCAAAAGTTGATTTTCATCATAGGTGCCCTTTAAAAACTGCACTTTTACTCCTGTTAGGATGGCTTCTAATAGCACTTATAACAAGCAGTGACCTTGACATTTGTTCAATGTGTTGTTTACGGCAGATTGTGGGCTTGACTTAGATATTTCCATTAAAAGGATAATTCCCCAAAAATGGAAATTATGTCATAATTTACTCAGTTTTTCCTTGTCCCAAAGCTGTTTGACTTTCTTCTGTCAGATATGTTAAAGACTTTTAGAAGCCATTAGCCTTTGACTTTCATAGTATTTTTCTCTCCTTATATGGATGTCACTGGCTACTGGTTTTCAACATGAGCAATTGCATGCAAATGTCAGCCTTACCATGAAAAAAATATAATTTTCAAAATAGCAAAACCCTATCTACGTTTTTTTGTGTAAGCTTGCATTTTACAGTACTGCAAACATACTCAAAAGTGTCTCTGTAAATGATTTCAAATAATTTTATTTGATTTACCAAAGTCACACAAGTACCAATTTCACATCTGTCACATGCATAACGGAGAGGTTTTGCATCCATAATGATGCTTTTTCCTAAATAAATGCAAAAATGTCAAATAAAATAAAATCAATCAAGTTTGTAGTGAGCCAACTCTTATCCTTTTGATTAGCATTATTTCTTTTGGGTTGTGCAGTTTAATTCACAGAATTTCTACAAAGTATGCTGTATACTGTAAACTCGCAGACTTTTTTTGTCACATTCATAACACATGTATATTTTCCTCATTTAAAATACAAAAAAATGTTTACAGATTGATATTTTTCTGATCCCATAACTCTGTGGGTAGTAGTTTTGGGAAATATAAACAGATTCTTTAATATAACGTTTACATATACTTTCTCTGTGACTTTATGTTGTAAGTTTTTACTGCAAATGTCATACCCATAATGCTGGAATTGCTCCTATATAACCCCTTAAGGTTGATTAAATTTGAGTATATATTCATTTTGTGGTCAACTCTCATTTTAACAAGCAGTTAATTGCCTGTTAAGTGAATAACTAAGTTCTCAATGACCACCTTAAAGAAAATATGCTCACAATTTGTAAATATCTTGACCATTACTAACACAGAGTAGAATATAACAAATTAATAAATAACACTGAGCCTCTGAACTTGTATGAAAACAAGTAATATTTCACCATTTATTTCACTGAGCCTGTTCTCTCCTGACAGAAGAGTTTCACACCTTTAGCACTGATCTTGGCTCACCTCTGTGTTACTTCATACACAATCGTATACAGCATCTGAGGACACGGCCTCTGACTGCAACTCTTCCATGGTTCACAGTTTGTAGGAGTAAGCACCTTAAATTTGATCGGCTGTACTTTAAGATTAATGCAACATTGATTTCTTTCACATCCACTCTCTCCTGGAGTTCAAAACCCAACCAACAAAAACTCTCAATGTCCAAACATATCAACACTGTGAAAGAACTGTGAAAAAAAAGAGTTTAATTTTCATCAAATGATATGAGAGGTGAATTTCAGTGCTTACGTGGGAGGATTTATTACTGAGCTGAAATAGAAATCATGACTGTCGCATTGCATTCAACTGTTTAGCCATAAAACTCATTTATGAAGCCACAGGGATATCTTTATTACACGCGCAAAATCTCACTAATGCTTCCTGCGTGCATTTTTGTGCTAAAGAAAGTCGTTTTACAGTGTCTTGTGTGAAATTCATGTCGATTCCAGCCCCCTTGTTCTTCCAGCACCTGAGTTGTGGTGTAAAACAGGTCTGGCAGAGCGCTTTATTACTCATCTACTGAAGGCTGCAGATGAGACTGAGCTAAATATCAAGCTGAGATCTCCAGCTCAGAGGAAGCAACATTTACCCAGATCCCCCAGGGACAGGAATCATTCTGTTTGTTACAGACTCCTCACACAGCGGAGGTCAACGTCTAAAAATAAGCCAGGCTTGAGTTACAGTTGAGTTCAGACCTGAGGCGAAATTACTGGGATATGGGGAGAAATTACAGAGCTTTATGCAGCTGTGAGGCAAACAATAAATGCTGCACTGAATGCCATTAAAGGTTTGAAAGTTTCATTAGACGCAGGTAATAGACGCAGCAGCTGATGTCTGGATCATCACTCAACAGTCATCAGAATGTAAAAGAGACGAACAATAGATACCAGCAAACAAACAAACCATTAGAGCAGCAGCAAGATAGAGATGTTTCTGTATATTTCATACAGTGCAAGCCACTGAACACTGAAAAAAAAATATTTTAAGCAAATTACATTTATGAAATAAAGTCTAATTTGCTTAACTAGTAACATTGTTGAGTGATTTTGAACATTGTATTTTTTTTTTCATTTTTTAATTTGATGTTTACTTTGCAATTCGTAAAGTACATTTTACTTTCTCTGTTTGTAGGTTTTATGTTGCACTGAATGAAGCCATGCACTTTTTATAAGTGTATCCTTTAGCTTAGTGGTTCTCAAACACATACCTGGAGCCGCCCAAACACCACATACAGTTGAAGTCAGAATTATTAGCCCCCCTGAATTATTAAACCCCCTGTTTATTTATTTTCCCCCCAATTTCTGTTTAAAAGAGAGAAGATTTTATCAACACATTTCTAAACATAATAGTTTTAATAACTCATTTATAATAACTGATTTATTTTAGCTTTGCCATGATGACAGTAAATAATATTTGACTAGATATTTTTCAAGACACTTCAATACAGCTTTTAAATTGACATTTAAAGGCTTAACTGGGTTAATTAGGTTAACTAGGCAGATTAGGGTAATTAGGCAAGTTATTGTATAACGATGGTTTGTTCTGTAGACTATCAAATATATATATATATATATATATATATATATATATATATAGCTTAAAGGGGCTAATAATTTTGTCCTTAAAATGGGATTTAAAAAAATTAAAAACTGCTTTTATTCTAACTGAAATAAAACAAATAAGACTTTTTCTAGAAGAAAAAATATCATCAGACATACTGTGAAAATTGCCTTGCTCTGTTAAACATCATTTGGGAGATATTTTTTCAAAGATATTCAAAGGGGGGCTAATAGTTCTGACTTCAACTGTATGTCTGCATCAAGCACAGCCAATTCAACTCATAAGCTTGTTATATTAAGCTGTGAGAATTTTATAGGGAGATGGAGGGTAGGGACCCTGTATAGGGACACGGTATGCAGGGTTCCTGCTAGTTTCACCAAATTAAATTTAAGACTTTTAAAGACATTAAGACAATCATGAATAAAATTTTAGACTTAAACAAGGCTATCTGTTAAGGATTTTTTTTTCTGAATATCCCAGTTAGAAAAGGTATTTCACTTACCCTATCAAAAAATTATTACAATTTAATACATTTAATAATACAATAATAATAATAATAATAATAATAATAATAATAATAATAATAATAATAATAAGTTTAATTATTTGTTTTATTCATTTTCAAATACATCCATTCACAAACCATATAACCTTTACCAAGAATAGAACAAAATATTTGTGTCTATTACTTCAGTCTACATTAATAATAATTTGATAATAAAAAATCTATGTCAGGTCAGTATCCTCAGCAGTAAATAATTGGAGAACTTTGAAGCAAATGTTACTGTACAAGTACCAAGTTAAAAGTTAAAAAGTTAAAAGTTTTATTGAGATGGATTGTTAGTAATTGTATGGGTGTTAATGGCCATATCTATACATGAACAAAGGGAACAAAAGGGAATTAAGTACCTTAATACCTGTTAAAAAAACATTTAAGACTTTTTAAGGCCTACAATTTAGCTTTTGAGATTTAAGACTTTTTAAGACCCCACGCACACACTGTGTATGACATTCCATTGGAAAAAAGCGGAACACTAACTTGGTCATGTAAACCGCTTCTTAGCCAATCACATAATGGCCTCTGGTCTAGTGTTAACATTAGCTGTTAGACTTTTTAGGCTAAACAATGCAGGCTTGCGAATAGCTATAACGGGTGTATCAGACAGATAGTATATGTCAAAATGTGCAAAATGTGGTGTTGGGGAGCGGCAGGAACACGTCAGGAACACGTCAGGAACACGTCAGAAACAACTAAATTGTGGATTTCTTGTTAAACCTATATGAAGGCATAGCTTCACAACAGATATATAGAGGTCCCTCACCAAAACATATTTTTAAATTCTTTTATTGTTGTCTAAACTAAATTATTTAATGTAGAAATGACCTGTTTGTTGTTGTTAAATTGTTTACTTTATAATTTATATCAGTGAACTAAAAATGTTCTGTGTACAGGTAACAGACATAGAATTATTTAATATTCTCAAAGCTAAGAGAATCTGCTCTTTTCTCAAAAATCCATCTCTATTTTCAAAAAATCATCTTTGCATGTGCTGTAATTCATAACAATATAGGCCATCTCATGTGAGTGACTCCAGTCAGTTCTTGATAAAAAAAATAAATAAATAAAAGCACATGCAATTATTTAAATCTCATGAAAATTACAACATTGTTGGGAAATGTTACTTTTCAAAATAATATATTACGAGCTTAAGCCCAGCCAAGATGAGATAAAAAAAAATAATAAATGAATAAATAAATGAATGAAAATGACATAACACATTACATTCCATTACTCTGATTGTAAAAAGTATCTTTTCCCAAGACTGATCAGTACTTATTAATAGAGACTGTTCATATGATGTGTATTTGAAGATTATTAGTTAATAACACAATAACACAAAAAAATACACTATCAGGGTGGTTTGTTCATTTAATGCTTGTTTTACATTTATTCAGAATCACAAAAATCTGTGTTATTATTTTTTTTTTCAATTAATTCCTCAATAAAGGTGTAATTAAAACTGAAACCTTCAAATTTAAGCTTTGCTTTTATTATTTCTCACATGGTATGTATCCCCAAAAATACAGTTTTATCATGTTAGCATGTGTAGTCAGCAGCACTGCTACTGAACTAAACATAAACAAAGCAAAAGCATCTTCGGAAATGGTTCCTTGTTTGCAATCAATCAAAAACAGTGTACCCAATGTAGTCTGACTCCTGAAAGAATGGCTCTTATGAGACATGTCTTATTGAGAGGAACTGCACCTGAACCAACACAAAACAGATTTAATGACTCAAAAAGTGCAACCAATGTAGTCCAATTCCTGAGTCAATGTCTGTGAGTCAGATCTTAGCTAATCACAGACAAGCAACTAATGTGTTTTGTTATTTAAAGCTTAAGACAAATCAATGCAGCTATTGAGAAAGACTGTTCATTTAACAGCTTATTACTTGGCTCTCTGAACACTTGGCTCTGATTGGTCCACAATAACATTCTGAAGCATAATAAATTATACTGTACAATAAAAAAAACATGTAAGATGTTAAATAGTTTCCTCTATTTCTAGTTCCCATAGTTATTTATGTAGTGGAACGATATGTGCTACGGCAACGTTTTTCAAGCATTGTTTAGTGAGCTCATAAAACGTTTTAGCTCAAATCAATAGCTTGCATTCAGCTATTCACTTCTCTGGGAAGTAGTTGTGTAATGTACACAACCAATTACTTTCACATATTATTATATGTCTCTCTGGAATAGTTGATTATTGAGCTGTCATTTATGACATCCTCTATTATTCTCGGTTATTATATGGATGTTTGGAATACTGGATTCTGATTGGTCAGTCACAACATTTCAAGGTATGTTATTTCTAGATACATACTCATGATCTTGAATCATCTTGACCATCAGTGAATATGTTCACATCCATATACTGTCAAGCCCAAAATTATTTATACACCTGGGTAAATGCTTGTTTGTCACACTACTATTTTTGACTCTTTGGTGGCATCTTGTGACTTAAAAAATCATAGGTTAGTATATGCTCCACTAAGCTGATTACGTTTCTGTCCACTCTGCCTTTAATTCAGATAGCTTTAAAAAGCTGCCATAGGCTCAAAACAATGTTTTGTGTCTATTTTTTTTACATTTTGTGGCAAGTATAAATGTAAAAAAAAGGCTAAAGTACATCCAGGCTGAATGGCAGAATAAAGCCCTTCATGTCGCTGCATATGGTGTCACCTTATGGCTGAATAATCTGTAGCTCAGAGTGTGCTCCGTTTAGCCATTTTCATTTCTGTCAGCTTTGCCTTTAATTAAAGAATAAACAAACAATTATAGTACAGAACATTTGTTTTTGTGTCTAAATTTAAATAAGTTGGATAAAGTACATCATACGTTTTCATACAATAAAGACCTTCAGTCTTGTATAACAGCACTCTGCTTCATGTCGGGCAGCAGATAAACCTGCCTGGCTTTACTCTGTGATAACTGCCTGTGGATGAACATTTTCCCTTACATAACAACTCTTAAAAAGCTAATAACACAGGCTCATCTGGGTGCTTTGAATAATCTTGACCGTTAATAAATGTAGATATTTAAATATATATAATTATCAATATATATCTGTCAGTCAGCTTTCACCTTGAAGCTGAATAGGTTAGTGTAGGCTGCATTCAGTCATTTTTCTTTCTGCATGGATGTACATTTTCCTGTACAGGTACAGTTGAAGTCAGAATTATTAGCTCCCCTGAATTTTTAGCTCCGTTTATCTTTGTCCCCAATTTCTGTTTAACGAAGAGCAGATTTTTTTTTCATCACATTTCTAAATATAATAGCTTTAATAACTAATTTCTAATAACTGATTTATTTTATCTTTGCCATGATGACAGTAAATAATATTTTACTAGATTTTTTTCAAGACACTTCTATACAGCTTAAAGTGACATTTAAAGGCTTAACTAGGTTAATTAGTTTAACTAGGCAGGATAGGGTAATTAGGCAAGTTATTGTATAACGATTGTTTTTTTTAGGCTATGGAAAAAATATTGCTAAAAGGGGCCATTAATTTTGACCTTAAAATGTAAAAACTGCTTTTATTCTGGCTGAAATAAAACAAATGAGACTTTCTCCAGAAGAAAAAATATTATCAGACATACTGTGAAAATTTCCTTGCTCTGTTAAACATCATTTGGAAAATATTTTAAAAAAGAAAGAAAAAACAAATCAATTGGGGGCAAATAATTCTGACTTCAACTATATACTAAAACATTATTTTATGGTTTATAAAAACAAATAAACACGTATAATATGCTGTGATTTATGGATGAGCTAAAATGATCAACTCATTTCATCTTTCTAATAATCTTAATTAAAAGCAAAGTTGGAATTGTACATTTCTTTAGCTTTGCTCACACTGTACTTTCACATTTTTAATTCTGATAAAATGTAGTCATTATCACAAATTAGACTTATCTATGAATTTATTTGCAGTATATGAAGAAGTGCTTCTTACTGTTCATTTATGTTGAACTGGCCAAACCGCTGCTGACACCAAGTGAATAGGAATGGAAGTGCACGTTTGAAGCATTTTCTTTGCATATCTTTTCATTTCCATCATACATGTGAACCAGGACAGCCACAAACTCGGTTTTGTTTTTAAAGTTTTATACATACATGTAGAAAGCCTCGTATGTAATAATGAATCCCTATGTATTCTTGACTAAGCTGTTCTCTATAGCCATTTGTTCAAGCTGAGCGAGAGTCTTGATTTATCTAATTAACTGGTCCTACAGGGCTGAATCAGATGGTGCCATTTATGGTCGAAGCAAACATCTGAGGACAGCAGAACCCCAGAGATGAACAATGCGGGAGCAAGTGGGATTAGATGCATTTCTAGCAGCTGCTGAGGAAAATCACTTCCTTTCTAAACCCATAGGAGTGCAAAGTAGAGGCACATGCAATCAAATCCTGTGGTTATTACTGACACCAGATATACAATAATGCATCAAGTTAATAAGCTCTGTGATTATTAAACCATGGGCAGAACGAACTGGCACTCTATCGCTGCTCTAGTTCAATTACAAACACATCGGATGCTCTGATATACAGCACTACTAAAAACACAGCCACTGACAGTCTTAATTTAATCCACCACACTTTGTCATTAGTAATTTCACTAATGTCTATGCTAGAGCTGATAAATGTTCAGGCAGGTCCATAGAAACCCATTTGACTTCCTACCAGCTCAAAAGCCTTTGCATTATGGGGCAATATTTGCCTACTGGGATTCATTTTACCATAATAAAATCCATTTATTAACTATTAAAGGCACAGTATGTACTTTTCACCACTAGAGGGTTTGTAATCACAACAAACAAAAGTGTTTTTGAGGAATAACGGAAGTTGACGTCTTCATTACATCGAACTGGACTTGTGTAGAAATCATGATCATGGATGAGCTAAATTATTCTAAAGTTATTATCATGGTAAAGCAGAGTATAAAGCTAAAATCTGTACTATAATAATTAGGGATGCTCCGATTCATCAGCTGGAGATTGGTATCAGCCGATAATCACATTTTATGACTCGATCGGTACTCGCATATCTGGCCGATCACATGAAACGATCGAAAGTGTTAGTTTATGGGTTTACAAGCAGAGGAAGATGCATTTTAACTTCTTATGCACCAATGCACTCCAAACATTTTCTTCATTGAGGCTTGTTGAATTATTCTTCCATCATTGCATTGTCAGTCACTTTTCTCACCAATTTTTTATCTGTTTAATCTATTATTTTCTGTAAAGCTGCTTCTGACCATGACGTGCTTACACTAAATCGTTATAAGAGACATGTTTAAGGAATTATATGCAACATGCTTCATTCAGGAAAGGAGAAAGCTCCACTTCAGTATTGTACTTAGAGGGAAATTGTGCTTTATGCAATGTTAAAGTTATATAAACCTTAAAGCATCAGAATTAGGACTCAGTATCGGCAGATCGACATGACGAGAAATCGGTACTGGGTATCGGCTCCAAAAATCCTGATCGGAGCATCCCTAGTGATAATGATTATTAATGTTCATTAATATAATACACATAAAAATGTTTTTGTATTTGGAGGGAGCGTCATAATTTGGCTACACAAGCAAAGCATCACAACATTAGACTAGAGCAAATAATGTGAAAAAACTCACATTATAATTTCTGAAGCTGAAAATTCAATGGCGTATTTACATTGTTTTCACACTTTGCTGTTTATGATGAGAACATTTAGGAGCATAAAGAATTCAGAAGACATGCATTCAACAAAACTCCAGCATAACTTATCTGAATGCCAGTGAGTAATCTAAATGCCTCTGATTGGCTTCCACATTCATAAGCTCAACAAAATGTTTGATTAGTTATAATGCTCAATGCTATAAAAATAAATCAATGAAAGTGCAGAAAAAGAAACCTGATGCAAATTGCTCAGATTTGAATACAATGTTGTAAATTGAAATGTGCTTTTTAATTTTTTTTACATTTAACTTTAGTCACTGCAGTCATAGAAGATTTATGTAGAGCATTTTTGCCTCCTTTTTAAATCTGGTATTTGTTAATAAACCCCCATTAACTCATTAATTTCCAAGCCTGCTTCACCCAGTTTTAATGCATGCTATCAAACACATTTCAGCAGTGCATATTTAATGTCTTTGTTTCATGACTTTGACAAAATTCTCCTTTTAACAGATTTTATCAAAAAGGAGCCATTTTTTTCTGAAGTCATGATTTGTTATTATTATTATGAATATGTAATCTGTGTGCGTGTGTGTGCTTACTTTTTTCTGTCACCATTGATTTGCTTTTTAAGATGTTGGTACAGAGCTCCAAATAATCACTCAATGGCTGTTGTTCATCAAAAGGCTTTCTCTGACAGAGCACTTCTAAAGAGACTCTTCAGGAGGTATAAAAACCAAACCTGCATTTGACTTTTGATGGCTTTAGCAATCGCTCATTGAGATCAATATATTTCCACTTTAAAGAGAGAATTAAATATAGGTTGTTATCACGCTAGACCCAGTCCTGTATCACATCTATGAAGCTTTTTCTTTTGAATTCAAACCCCTTTCTGAAACACTAAGATAGCAATGATTTGAAATTTCATAATTTATATTCAATGAGCATTGATCTGTTTTCTTCTGGTCGGTCTTGCTGAGAATCACCAAGTGTTTGACAAGGTAAGCATGCGAAATAAAGGCTTCACAAATGATCAGAGCAGCTGCACAAAATCAATGTGTTTTAATTATAAATGAGCTCATTAACTGATCTCTTAAAGGGTGAAAAGACTGTGTCTCTTGAAAGATGTCAATGCTCAGGACACCTTCAGGTGCCTAACTTCTCAGGTTTTACAAGTGATGAATCCACACTGCATGATCATTTACTGATCAATTTAAAATGTACAGTTTTAATTTAGATAAACCTGTTTACTGTTGCTATTTCAAGGAATGGTTTCCCAGGAATGTAAACAATTAAAGGGCACCTATGATGAAAATCATCTTTTGTAAGCTGTTTGGACAGAACTGTGTGTAGCTATAGTGTGTCCACAGTCATATTGGAGTGATATAAAGACAATAAGTCTCTTTTTTTAAATTTCCTGACATCAAAATAGGATCTAGATCCCTCTCATTTTGAGGCCGACCTCAACGTGAGGTAGGAGTGCAGTTTCTCCACCCACCGAATTGATTGACAGCTGCGTATTAACATGTCTCCGAAGTAATGCATAATTATATCAACAAGACAGGACGTGCGCAAAGCAACTGGGATTAAAAAAATCTGTTCAGCTCTCTGTGATTATCAATCATCATCAAATGTGATCAAGAGTGAGTTTTACAGGTTTAAAATGTTTTAAAGCAGTGCATGTTTGTAATGAATTACAGAGATTTTTACCGTCTTTACTTTATCAGCATAGCCGAGTGTCAGTACAATTATAAAAGAAGATGCTTCAATACCGCTTTGTGGATGTTAAATCAGGTTTATTTTGTACATTAACTTAACGTATATCCATACAGGAGTGGACATTAACGTGTATCCTGTCATATTTGCTGTGCAAAAACAGTGCAAAATGAAACGCGCACATGCATGTGTGTGTGTGTGAACTTTGTAACAACATTGTGTGATGCGTTGCAGAAAGGCTTGAATCAACTCCACAACAAGTACATCAAATAATCATTGGTAAAGTTTTTACTGTAGTATTTCTCACAAACGTTTGAGGTGCAAATTAAGGCACACTCTGACAGGCACGTGGGAACAGTGGGTGGGACAACTAGCATTAAAGGCACAGGCCACAAAAACAGCTACATGGTGTTCAAAGCAGAGAATTCAAACTTCATAAAGGTATAATAAATAATCTGATGGATGTTTTGAGCTGAGACTTTAACAGACACATTCTTGAGACACAAAAGACTCATCTTAAATTTTCAAATAGGTGCCCTTTAAACAAAAATAAAAAGAGCAGGACAAACCCATACATGATTCTAATATAAATAAAAATAACTTCATAATTTACTAATCAAACAGACTATTGACTACAATTTTGTAGATATATGTTTTGTTTAGTTTTTTTATGAAAGGTCGCCTGTTTGAAAAATGTAAACATTTAACAACAAATACAATTATGAAAAGATACAAGAAGTTTTATTAGGGATACAAGTTTTTTTCCAGTTTCCTATAGAGGATTAACAGTTGCCACAAGATTTTGCTTACATGAAATTCATTATGGAAAAACAGAGCTGAACAGTGTCAAGCTTTATCTTGATGATCATAATTATCTTAATGATCTGTTGCACTGTAGAAGCTCTGTCACGAAAACAAATTCCTAGTATGTGTGAACATACCTGGCAATAAAGCTCTTTCTGATTCTGATTCTTATGTGCTATATAGTGTTTACATTATATTTCAAATGCATGCTAACCCAACACATTCCAGTGTCCAAAAATGTAATTTCATAGAAACAATAACACAATAGGCTATTTAACAACATAACTACTATTATATAGCCTATTAATTTTACTTTTGTGAAAACAACAGGAAAACAGGTTCAACAACAAAGACAAACATCCGCTGGTTTTGGATGACATCTTGTGGTCGTGCTCTATATGTGCAACTTTAAACTGATCTTTAATTCAACATGCACATAAAACACAACTAAACCAACTGAGCAGTTGAACATCTGCAGGTCTGTAGAATCTAAAGTACCATAAGAAAGCAGATTTCAGAAGCATTTCCCTACAGGAAAAGTGAACATGAGAAAACAATATGAATGTTATTAAATCTGACTTTAAAAATCAGCAGCTACAATAAATTATTTTGCCTTAAAAATACAAAACTACAAAGAGGGGGGGGGGGGCTTAACTTGTAATTGAGGCAACATGTTTTAACAATCTATACTGTATATTTGATTTTTCAGCATCTGCTAAAATATGCCTGAGAAACACATTTCACCATTGTATATCAGACATGGGGAATAATAATACTAATTAATAAAATAAAATAAAAACTAATAATATTAGTATTGTTTTATCTAAAAGGTAATGTGTAAGTTAATGCCTTTTTTATTGAGAGTTTATTAACAAATTTAAAATATATCCAAAACTTAGTTTATATTAAATTAGCTATTGTGATATTCTCTAGTCAGGAGTTTAGTAAATCTTCACCAGAAATGTTAGCACTATAGAAAGATAGCACTAGAAAGATTAGATTACTGTACATTTTAAACTTAAAGTCATAATTGTAGCAGTAGATATATGATTAATTACTTGACTATTTTTTAAAAAGGGTGAAAAGGGGTGTTTTTGTGAAAGAAAAAAATGAATTCATTCTCTTTTCGGCTTAGTCCCTTTATTAATCAGGGGTCACCACAGTGGAATGAACCACCAACTTAATAAGTTGGCGGTTCATTCCGCTGTGGTGACCCCTGATGAATAAAGGAACAAAGCCAAAGTAAATGAATGAATAAAAGAATTTTACCTTGAAAGCTTGCAAAAATGTACTTTATCATGTTGAAATGCTGGATGTGTTTTCCACTAGCCACCAAAACAGTATGATTTACATCCTTAGAAAGTATATTTGAAACCAAAAATAATCTTTTTATTTAAAAAATTCCACTAAATGCAATTGAAACAATAGCAGCCTATCAAAAGTCTGCTTATGCTGAAATACCAGAACTAACAGACCATGTATCGCTTGTTGTCTCTAAAAAGTTAATTGGTTGCAATCCACACACAGACTACTTTGTTATGTGCTAGATGGCCACGAGGTGCCGCCAGATATGTATAAGATGTCGCATCCAATTGGTGGCTGTCAGTGAACTAAAATGCTGTCAGAATTGGGTGAGCTCGCAGAACTAGGGCACAACATGAGGCGCTCCAAAAATAAAAATCAGATTCACTACTAAGTATAGGCTACTAAGTTCAATTTTAAGCAATATAATCAATGTGTCATCCTGAAAAGAGAGCTAATACCAGAACTAAAAACAGCAAGTAAACATTTAGAAAGAATTTACTACATCGGATAATGATACATATATGCAAAACATTCCACGATTTATTGATGTATAAATGTTTAAGTCAGATAAAATGCTGTTATCAAAGAGTTTGTCTGTGTTTGATGCGGGACTCCTCCTGTTTTCTGACGTCACGCAGTTTCTCGTACTGTAGCTTGTGTGTCGCGCGCTCACAGCAGCCAAACATATAACGGTCCGCACTCCAGACACTGCACTGCATCTGTCAAAAAGTAAGTCAACTTATGTATTTGACCTTTATTTCTGTTTCGGGATTTTCATCGATCAGTATTGCACTACAGTTCGTTTGCCTGTCATCCACTTCCCCTCCTGGACGCTCATAACTGCAGTTTATGAGACTTTTGATTAAATTTAATAGATTTTTTCGCGATGTGTGACACTTAAAACTCGCATGAAAGTGAAGCTTGTGAGAGTGTGTAGGTTTCTAAATGCCCTCATGCGTTTCTGTGGATTTCACAATCAGTTTCAACTTGTCTTGAGTTTCACCCACCCTTCGGAGACAGTCTTTTATCTTGCATAATCTCCCTGCTTGAGACTTAACCTTGCAATTTGTGGTGAAAACTCGGACAATAACTTGAGAATTGTCAGGCAATTTGCTCTATATTTAGACTGATTCACTTAACTGTAACGGGTGCTCATTTTCTATTGGTATCAGAACTCAAAGCCTCAGGAATCCTCTCATGTCAAACTACTTAGAAGCTACTATTAAATAATGTATTCTAGCTGAGCAGCATTAATGTTTAATTTAACAGAGTGAACATCATAATTTTTCTCATTTCTCTACATAAGTCATCTATTGAGGAAAAACTTTACAATCAAGTATGCAGATACAGTTTTGAAATCTCCCCGGATGGTACCATACTTGACGGGAAAAAAAACGAATATATATATATATATATATATATATATATATATATATATATATATATATATATATATATATATATATATATATATATATATATACATATATACACACACACACACTATAAGTCAGAATTATTGGCTCCCTTTGATTTTTTTTTTTTCTGTTTAACAGAGCAAAGAAAATTCCACTGTATGTCTGATAATATTTTTTCTTTCTTTAATATTTCGGCTAGAGTAAAAGCTTCAGAGTAAAAGTTTTTACATTTTTAAAATCCATTTTAAGGTCAAAATTATTAGCCCCTTTAAGCAATTTTTTTCCGATAGTCTACAGAACAAACCATCACTACACAATAACTTGCATAATTACCCTAACCTGCCTAATTAACCCAGTTAGGGCCTTTAAATGTCACTTTAAGCTGTGTAAAAGTGTCTTGAAAAATATCTAGTAAAATATTATTTACTGTCATCATGACAAAGATAAAATAAATCGTTATTAGAAATGAGTTATTAAAACTATTATGTTTAGAATTAAACAAAAATTGGGGAAAAAATAAACAGGGGGGATAATAATTCTGACTTCAACTGTATATATATTATATTATAGTAAACATAATTCTCCTGGATGCACTTATATCTGTAAAAATTAGACACAAAACATTGTTCTGAGCCCATGATAATTTAGTAGTTATGTAATTAAAAGCAAAGTGACAGAAACAAAAACAGCAGAATTTTATATATTTAAACATATTTTAGCAATTCAAAACTTTAAAAGAAGCTTATAAAAATGTGCATTCATGACAGTAATAATTAATTCAACGTGCACTAAGATTTTTTTTTACATCACAGGCAAGTATAAACGTACCCAGTGGGTGCTGGTTCACTACAACAGTTGTGCAATATAAGTTTTGGGAAATGCAGCACATCCTTATTTCAAAGGCATTTCCCCTGTTTTTTATGAAACAAAAGATGGAACAGTTTCTCACAGAGCAGATACACAAGTTAAAATATATTGAAAAAACAGGTTGCAACAGTTGGTGTTTTCAGAAACATTTTGCTCACTTCTATGTTCTTCACTGTATTATCATTGCTTCTTAATGAATGTCAGTGTTAACAGTCGTCATTTAGTGTAAATAAAACAGTAACACTCTCAGTAGGGCAGCCTAAGTGGCTTTGCTTTCAAAAATGGTGAGGTTTTATTAATCAACTGGTTTAAGTCAAGCCTTAGTTATTTACTGGACTGCACAACAGTTAGTAGTTTGATAATGTAGCAGGCTGATGTGCTTGAGACACTGCCAGTAGGCTACAGCTGGGCATTTTCTCTAAAGGCGCTTGTCTGTATGTGCTTTCTTCCCCAAGGTGGTAGCCATGGAAACCACTGATGTGTATTGCTGGAGAGCCTTTATAGTTCATGATCAGACTTAAGAGGATGCTGAGTTCCACTCAAACACGATCCTACTTCTGATTACTAAAAGCAAGTGATGTTTGATCCTTAAGCTCGCATATCACACACTTAAAGCAACTGAGATACAACTTCTATTTATTTATGAATAATTCAATCACTTTGCACAATATTTGAAGCAATCATGAGTCATTTCACGAAAATAAAATAAACACAAGCATAGTTATTGACACACAAAAAGAAGAGAGACATGTGCATTTGATGTCAGGCTACATACTGTAAGCAACTGACTATGTGAACCTTCACTGAGACCAGGGCTTTTTATTCTTTGTTCAAAAGGATGTCATGAATATGGTAGACATGCCTGGACAGGAACAAATATTTCTGCCTATATTAGCCTTACTTCAAGACAAGTAGTGGCAAAATGTAAGTCCATTTATTTTCATAAAACTGAAACAGATAAAAATGCAATTTTTTGAATATGTCTGCTATAGACCAATATGAAAAGACAGGTAATCTTACTGTCATAAAATAACTGATTAACACTAAATGCAAAATGTATAGTTATCAGTGTCAACTATTATTTAAATAATAGTTCTCCTCTGGTTGAATGAATGCTCAGATCAATGCTTTAGAAAATTTTATTCAATTTGAAAATCTTTATTTGGTATTGATGAAAACAGTGGAGAATGTTCTTTAGATAAAATAATAGTTCTTTAAAGCACCTTTCACTAAAAGGTTCTTTGGAGACCCAAAAAGATAACAAAAATCTTTCATAGCATTGCATTTAGGAACATTTTTATGAAATTATTACAACTTATCTATGTCCACAGCCATATCAGCCCAAGACCACTTATTCACTGAAGTGAAGCAGGGCTGCGCCTGGTTAGTACCTGAATGGGAGACCACATGGGAAAACTAGGTTGCTGTTGGAAGGGGTGTTAGTGAAGGCAGCAGGTTAGTGAAGGCAACTTGCTGTCTGTATGAGTCCTGATGCCCCAGTATAGTGAAGGCAGCGATATACTGTCAGTGAGCATCGTCTTTCAGATATATATCCGGGCAGAGCTCAAAACTGTCTCTGCTGATACTTATTGTAAAGACCAGGGGTGTAACCTGGTTTCCTGGCAAAATTCCATCCCTCGGTCCTTACCATCACGGCCTCCCAAACATTCCCATCCACCAAATTGGTTCACTGTCTCTCCAGTCCCCCTATAGCTGGTGTGTGGTGAGCGCTCTTGTGCCGTTGTCCTGTGGCTGCCATAACATATAAATGCACTTACTTACTTACTATAAGTAACTTTACAAAACACAGACACATGTCCATACATGCATACATACATATACAATTGAAGTCAGAATTATTAACCCTCCTCTTTATTCTTTTCCCCAATTTCTATTTAACGGAGAGAAGATGTTTTCAACACATTTCTAAACATAACAGTTTTAATAACTCATCTCTAATAAATAATTTATTTTATCTTGGCCATGATGACAGTAAATAATATTTTACTAGATATTTTTCAAGACACTTCTACACAGCTTAAAGTGACATTTAAAGGCTTAACTAGGTTAATTAGATTAACTAGGCAGGTTAGGGTAATTAGGCAAGTTATTGTATTAGGATGGTTTGTTCTTTAAACTATCGGAAAAATACATAGCTTAAAGGGGCTAATAATTTTGACCTTATTATTTCTGATTTCAATTGTATATTCAAATACTCAGAAGAAGTAACTCATACTGTTATCTTTTGCTTTGTTTTAAGGCCACTAATCTGTCAATCAGAAGCTGCATCATGGGAAGAAAAACATAAGATAAAAGGAGGAGTTTGGTAGTAATACACACCATGGCTGCCCATCGCATTCGATCAGCGAACAACAACACTGTGCTTCCTCGCTGCAGATCTGAAGGCGCACTAATTGATATCAATGAAGGCGTGTCAGAGGCCACCCTCACAGATGTCAAAGGTCTGCTTTATCATTTTTACACAATAAACAAGGTTAACTTTTTAAATCATGCATTTTTATTCATTTGTTTATTTATCAATCAACAGTCCCTTCGCCTAGTTCTTTACGGCTGAATGCTACTGCCTCATTTGGAGCTGCCAGGGAAGTGATTGCCATTAAGGATTACTGCCCATCCAGTTTTACCACTCTCAAGTTCTCAAAAGGAGACTGTCTTTATGTCATAGACACATCAGGTGGAGAGTGGTGGTATGCACACAACAGCAAAGAGATGGGGTACATCCCAGCTGCCTATGTCCAGCCGATCAATTATCGAGACTCCTCATTCAGCGACAGCGGCATGATTGACAGCATATGTGACATTTCTGAGGGAGTGAAAGAAATGGACATCTCAGGGGACTGGACGGTGTCCTCCAAAACCACCAAATTTAGAAATGAAAATCCTTTTGTTAATAAACGCATGTCAAATAACCCATTCTTGAACAGCACACTGCAAGACACCCCTGACCAAAACAGCAACCAAAATTCAGCAAATACCTTTTGCTTTAATCATTTCTCACCTCCCATCTCAAACACCAGCAGCACTGTTAATATTAATGGCTTTGAAAATGGGCTGCTTGACACAAACAGTTTTAGCCTGAGCTCAGGGATTGGTGTGGATCTTCGTCGAGACAATCCATTTTTTAAGAACAAGCGCTGCTACAGCATGTCAGAGCTGTCTGTCCTGCAGTCCCTGTCTGATGGAAATCAAGGTTCCTTGAGCTATTTTGGCAGCATGAAGTCACCTAAACCTGAGCATTTTCAAAGTAGAGAGGACTTCAAAACCGCGTGGCTAAATCATCGTAAATTTACGAGATCCTGCCATGACCTGGACTCAATTGGACAAAACCCAGGATGGGGGCAAACCCAACCAATAGAGACGAACATAGTCTGCAAACTGGACAGCTCTGGTGGAGCTGTGCAGCTACCAAATACCAGTATCAGCATACATATCCCTGAGGGTCATGTTGCACCAGGAGAGACTCAACAGATATCTCTGAAGGCCCTTCTGGACCCACCGTTGGAGCTTAACAATGATAGATGCACTACTGTGAGTCCAATGGTAGAAATAAAACTCAGTAACATGGAAACCAAGACCCCAGTCACTTTAGAGATGAAGGTGTCTGTTGTGGTGAAGATAGAGAGCCGCAGAACGGCAGAGGTAGTATGCATAAGAAGCGACTGTAAAGAAGGTCCATACATCCCAATACCACATGCATACATGTATGGGGACACAGTACAAGTGACCCTGGACAATTTAGAGCCTTGCATGTATGTCTCTGTGGTGGCCCAGGCACAAACAGTGGCTCCTTACCACACAGTCTGGGAACATGTTGTAAAAAAGGTCACTCTTGGGGTGTATGGCCCAAAACACATCCATCCGTCTTTCAAGACAGTGGTGGCCATTTTTGGCCATGACTGTGCCCCAAAGACATTGCTTGTGAGTGATGTCAAAAAACACTCACAGTCAACTACACCTGTGGTCCTCCAGCTCTGGGGAAAGCACCAGTTTGTAATGGCAAAACCTCAAGACCTTCAGGTTGGCATGTATTCAAACATGTCCAATTTTGAAATAAGAGCCAACGAACAGGCCAAGACCGTCAGGGGGTTTCAAATCAAACTTGGCAAAGTGGCTCGCCTTGTCTTCATGATCGCAGCCCGCGATTCTACAGACATTTCAGACTTTACATTGCGAATACAAGTCAAGGATGACCAAGACTGTATTCTGGCCCAGTTTTGTGTTCAAACCCCAACCCCACTACCAAAAACAAGCACAAGAAGCTCCGTTCAAAGGCGCTTTCTAAAGAAAAAGGAAGTGAACAAAATTGTACTGTCTCCTCTTGCAGCAACCACAAAGTATCCCCTATTTCAGGACAGATTAGTCAAAAACTTGAAATTTGCTAAATTGCTGAAAACAGTCGTAAGACAGTCCAAAAGCCTGTATTTGCTAGAGTATCTTAAAGGTGACGTAATGACTATTGTAAGTGAGGAAAAAATCAAACTTAAAGGACATCTATGGACAAAGGAATGGTATATCGGATACTACCATGGAAGAATTGGATTGGTCCATGCAAAAAACATTCTTATCATGGGAAAAGTGAAACCTGTTAATTACAAAGGGTCTGATCTTACGACTACAGTGCTGTTAGAGCAGATCCTGAAGCCCTGCATGTGTCTGACGTACATATATGCATCGGTTCGGACAATACTGATGGAAAATGTGGCAAGTTGGAGAGGATTCGCTGATGCTTTGGGCTACGTCAACTTGCCTTTGACACATTTCTGCCGGACGGAGCCAGACAGTGAGCCAGAAAAGGTAGCTTGTGTTCTTGAGAAGCTTAAGGAAGACTGCAATGCAGCTGAGGGCAAGGAGAGGAAGTCTTTTCAGAAGGAGCTCATGAAGGTAAGAGTTGAAAGTTTCTAGTAATTTATCCTGCTTGCTTTGAATGATAAAAAAGTTATTCCAGAAAAAGAATGTAAAACTTAATAAAGCTGCATACTATTTCCAGTTAGAAAGACGGGATGTGTTTCAAATTTTATGCATCAAGTTTGTTTTATGTATTTGCGTGTAAGACACCAGATTGCGGAGTGATACTGCTAACTGTGATAGACATTTGGCCAGCGGAGAAATTAAAATGGTTGTGCCCAACTGAGTCTGGTTTCGCTCAAGGTTTTTTTCTTCACTTTCGCCAATTAGTGAAGTTTTTTTCCCTCTCTGCTGTCGCCACTGGCTTGCATGGTTCGGGATCTGTAGAGCTGCGCATCGTTGGATTTGCTCTTCAGTGTTTGGACTCTCAGAAGGGATTTTTAAACTACACTGAACTGAGCTAAACTGAAGTGAACTTAAACACTAAAAACTGAACAGCACTGTTCCAATTTACTATGACCTTTTATGTGAAGCTGCTTTGACACAATCTACATCGCTATACAAATAAAGGTGAATTGAATTGAATTGATTGCTTGACCCTGCTGGTGAGGTTGAATGATATTTTTCTACACTGAAGTATACTAAACAAATTTGTATGAATTAAATTATGAATAGTATATCATTTTGTGGGGTGTCACGGTGGCACAGTGGGTAGCACGATCCCCTCACAGAAAGAAGGTCACTGGTTTGAGCTTCAGCTGGGTCAGTTGGCAATTCTGTGTGGAGTTTGCATGTTCTCCCCGTGTTCACGTGGGTTTCCTCCGGTTTCCCGCACAGGTCCAAAGACATGTGATATAGGTGAATTAAATAAACTAAATTGTCCGTAGTGTATGTGCATGAATGAGTGTGTATGGATGTTTCCCAGTGATGGGTTGCAGCTGGAAAGGCATCCACTGTGTAAAACTTATGCTGGATAAGTTGGCAGTTCATTCCGCTGTGGTGACCCCAGATCAATAAAGGGACTAAGCTAAAAAGAAAATGAATGAATGAAGGAATATAATTTCGCTAGTTAATAGAGCAATTCAAATAAATATTTCAAAATATTACTCAAAGCTCTTTTCACAAAGAAGATGTTTGATCTCCGAAAGTAGAGAAGAAATTATATTGAATACATTTTAAAACACCATCTAACTAAAGAAACATCACAAGCTATGGCAGTACAATATATCATTTCAGCATTGAAAATCCACAACAGGGGCAAGGCCAGAAAAGTTGCTACATAAAACAGGGTGGGCAAAATGTAGTGCAGGTATGTGCAACTTCAGTCTCCGGGGACATGCAGAGTTTTATTCTAACATTAACCAAACACAGGTGAACAAGCTAATCAGTGTCTTTTAAGATCACACGCAAGCTACAAACAAACAGAAATTTCAATAGTTTCAGTTAGGAACCTGTTAATCCTAGTATTAAGCAGTTCTTCAGGTGGTTAAAGGTGCCATAGAGCACCACAGCCATACAAAGAGTCAGTTAAGTCCCTGTATAGTTCTTAAAGGTTCTATCTCTCTTAGTTTAGTTAAGGAAATGTTTAAAACAATAAAATACAGTGTATTTCCTGAAGACAACGTGTTTCTCAACCTTTTTGCCCCAATAGCCACATATAAGGAAACATTGCAGGGCCTCCGCAGAGGACTTTTTGACCTCAAAAAAGCACAAAAGCAATCCATATAGCACCCTTTGACAAATGTGCTGTACAGCACCTTTAAAGTTTGGTGTGATGTAGAACTTAACATGGTTTAATTTATAAAGTAAAAACTATGCAGTGTTAATTTACATTTGATTATTCAGTTTCTCTTCCCAGTACTAAGTTGAGACTGGAAGGGTATCCGCTGGGTAAAACATATGCCGGAATAGTTGGCGGTTCATTCTGCTATGGTGAGCCCTGATAAATAAGGGACTAAGGAAAATGAATGAATGATTCAGTTTCTCTGCTTGAATACTGCTGATTCATACAAGAAAGCCCTATTCCCAATTGTATCTTTGTCCTCGTAAAAAAAAAAAAACTTGCAACAATAATAAAAATAATGAAGTATACAAAATTGCAGCTTGAGAACTGAAAGCATGCTCGTATTCATGTTGACTTTTTTCTTTGTTTTTTTTTACATTTTGTGTTACTCACATTATAGTCTTTTAAAGGGTTTAGTAAACTTTAGAGGCTTTAGCTTACACAGAGAAGTGGTGCTCAGAAGTTTCTTCCAATTAATCAGTATTTCTTATTGGGCTAGAAGGCTGAGACTTGGCATGTTTTAAGTATTAGTGTTTGATAAACATTTGCTGTGTTTATATTTCGTAAAGCACAAGAACTCATCATTTGCAGAGAATTTTGAGCATCTAAGGGTGCCAAACAATGACCCTTAGCTGCTGTAAATTCACTGTTACCCATGCTTGTTTCTTTATATTATCTTTCATGTGGTCTAGATTACATCGATGGATAATGTGCTAAGATGCAGGTTTGTCTGGTTTTCACTTGTCCCAAAACTTCCTGTGTCAATAAAGTCTTATGTGGAAACCTTCATGTCAACAGGAACCTAAAGCAGGATGTTATTTTTGAAAAAGTAAAGTTTCATTTTAGCTACTTATTTTACAAATACACTTTTAAATATCTGCTCAGTGATGCATCACAGTGAAGAATCTAAATAACAATCACTTAAAAACATGCATATCTAAACTACAGCTGTTCATGATTTTAAAGGAAGGAAAGTCATGAAGTCCTATCCAAGTGCACACAAACAGCAGTGAACACACACCCAGTGGAGTGGGAAGCCATAACCACAACACCAGGCGGGCAATTGTGGGTGTTTAATGCCTTTCTCAAGGGTCTCACTTAGCTCTAGTATTGAGGAAGGAAGAGAGTGCTATACATTTACTGCCACACCTATAGTCCCTGCTGGTCCCGAGACTCAAACCTGCAACCTTTACAAGCCTGACTCTCAAACCCACTCACCCAACCCACTTTCTTTCGGCTTATTCCCTATAGCTGCTTTATCAGGGGTGCCACAGTCGAATGAACCACAGACTGTCTAACCATTAAGCTTTTTAGTTTAACTTTTTACTTCATTGTGATAAACTTCTAAATTTGTCTATAAAGGTAAAAGATACACATGTAATAAAGATGTTTGCCAGCTACAACAGTCTAAAAAAGGCATTCTCAAAAACGTCATGTCATGTACGTGACTAGGCATGGGTCGATAACCGTTTTCAAGGTATACCGCAGTTTGTAAAAATCAAGGTATTATAACCGGCCAAATTTTATGCTTTACCGTTCCTACAGTTTATATAAGATTTTTTTTGTTTGTTTTTTAGGACAACCTTTTCTCCAGCAGAAGATATCCGAAGATGCCGCTTTAAATTGTAAAAAAAATTGTGTTTTTGAAACTAATGAAGACAGCAGAATTCAATGATAAATTTGAATTCTTTAGCCTGACATGTTTACTGTTACAAAATATTTTAAAAGTTTCACAAAATAAAATATATTGTCTTCAAAGGGAAAAAAAGTTGTAGTTTTTTACCCAGACATGTAAAAAGAACTTATTTTAGAGCAGTAATCACAATACCGTCAAACCGTGATATATTTATCCAAGGTTATCATACCGTCAGAATTTTATACCGGCCCATGTCTACATGTGACATTTCATACTTTAATGATAAACACAATACTTATTTTGACATAAAAGAAACGGGTCATTCCAATGATAAACGTATAAGCATGTGAAGAATGTGAACACATCAGTGCCCATAGCCTAGTGGACAGATATGTCATTGCATTTCGGGAGTCCCAAGTTTGAGTCATGGTGTTCTGTCAATTTGTCCATAGGCGGAGCATGTGTATGGCTGGGGAAGGCTTAGCCTGTAACGGGTGTAAGGCGTAATATGAATGTAATTTAATGTTGATGATTAACACAACACTTAAGCTATTGTAAGTTTGTCAATCAAATTTCAAGTCCCCCTCCGCACAAAAATGGAACTGTCCAACACCGCACGTTGCATTGATGAGTGCTGTTTATTACTGGAGTTCGCAGCTGCTCTGAAAACCAAACCAAAAGTGCTGGCCAGCGGACTATTCTGATTTGCTGGTCAAGGACATAAGTAATAAAACGACAAATGAGTATTACGAGAGGGGTATAATAATATATTACACTGGTTTAACTTGTTTTCAGCATTAAATGAAATTGGTAGTTTCAACTGAGTCTGGTTTCTCTCAAGGTTTTTTTTTCTTCACTTTCGCCATTTAGTGAAGTTTTTTTTTCCTCTCCGCTGTCGCCACTAGCTTGCATGGTTCAGGATCTATAGAGCTGCGCATCGTTGGATTTGCTCTTCAATATTTGGACTCTCAGTAGTGATTATTAAACCACACTGAACTGAGCTAAACTGAACTCAACTTAAACACTACAAACTGAACTACACTGTTCCAATTTACTGTGACCTTTTATGTGAAGCTGCTTTGACACAATCTACATTGTATAATCGCTATACAAATAAAGGTGAATTGAATTGAATCATTGTAACGTAGTCTAGCCTATAGTGTAGTAATCTTGTTTAGGCAATCGTTTGGAGTTTTACATTTTAAAAGGTCAAATATTTATTGCTGAATTACAAGTTCGGTTTTCAATTGGCCTCGTGAAAAAGAGAATGATTTCGTATTCTCAGGGCCGGCGCATCTAGGGCGACCTAGGGCGATAGAATAGTGAGGGCTGCGTCCTCTCAAATATTAATTATTATTATTATTATTAGTAGTAATAAAAGCAACAAGGAGTAATAATTTCATTTGAAACTGTATACAGTAAGTAATAAATAAATATTTATTAAATAAGTATTTAACAAATTTTTAATATTTAATAAATGCTGCCTTGAACAGAATAATTTGAATTCGATTTTTAAAAAGTAAAAATAAACTAAATAAACTGACCCCGAACTTGTAGATCAGTGGGTTAATTTAATAAAATAATTTAATGTGCGTGTTATAATATAATATATAATATATATAATATAATAGAAGTTTATTGATAGGCGGTGCTTTTGTTAAAACGGTTGCAAATCTTTTTAAATGCATTAAAGGGCAGCGCAAATATTAGCCTTACCCTGGAGTTTGTTCACCCTCCACCTATGGATTTGTCCTACCTTGTCAGATTGTCCTACCTCTCATTCATAAAGTAGGTAGCACATTTCGATGATGCAATATATTACCCATCAGATTTTGCTACCAGTGTAAGTTTTAATGTAGAGTGATATGAAGCTGTAATATCGCCCTAACCTGCCTAATCCCTAACCCCAATCTCAGAACCATTCAAATACAGTGTTGGTAGCATAATCTGATGGGTAGGATAAAATGTCAGGACACCGGCTTACAAACCTTTCCCGATGCCATCACCCATTCCCCCACACTCAGAAATGAACTTTTAGCAAAGTTTTTAGTTATGTGTAGCTTTAAAAAAGCACCCTGTGACTTGATACACAAAAATGAGAGCAATCAGCAAGTACAATGCACAAGACAGAATATATTCAGCATCTGACATCAACATGCAGCAACAGATCACATAAAGCATGCAGAGACATGCACAAGCTTTGTTAGTACAGGCACTCAGCTGAAATAGCAACAAGCTAAAAGTAATTCTGCTTACAATATGCATCAACAATTGTAGTGAGATAAAAATAATGAAATTGATAATATACATGAGGAAATCTGTTTAGATAGCTCACATCACTGAAGCAGACTAAATTAATGTTAAATGCACCGAGTTATGTTCTTTAGGAACTAAAATTAGGGTCATCTACAAATGTGATAACAAGACTCAAGAGTGAAAATGCAGGAAGACAAGACTTGTTGAAGGAGAATCTTAGTTGTGCAGATGTTTCCTTTTCTATTGTTAGCATCTACATTTGATGCTCCTGTGTAGAATGACGAACGCCCCAAACTACACAAACCTCACACATCAACAGAACAAATCCAGGATTTAGCATTTCAGAGGAATGGATTCCCTCTGGGACTTCTAAGGGGTTTTTAGAACAGTGGTTTATGTTTTATGAATAAAATGAGGTCTGTGGTTAACATTGCATGAAGAGACTTTCTTGTTTTGTTCTACAAAATAAATTACACTCAGTCAGGCAAATGCGACTTTTCAAAGCCATTAGAAATTCCCAAGGGAACACGTGGTGAATTAGTCTTTTGGGTTGGCGTCCATATTGGCATCATGACTGAACAGCTACAGAACTTCACCATTTCATTTTTAATTAGTAAAAGTTCCAGCTGTAATACTTTTTTCCTTGCAAGTACTCTAATCTTGACTATATTAATGGTCAGGAAAAACTTACTGAGGAAGAACATGTGAATGCCTCTGAACTCTTTCAGTCTTTGATTCTTCGGTATCCTCCCATTTCCCTTTGTGTATTGTTAGAGCACTTCTGTATAAACGGTCAGTAATTTCTGACAATGGGTTAAAAACGGAAAAAGGCAACCAAATTCTTATGTAAAAGGAAATCAAAAGAGACAGGATGACAGATACTGACGCATGAATCAAAATGTCAGATGTTACAAAAGAGGAATTCTATAGCATGTTAAATAAATTATTTGCTCAAACAGGCTTTGTGTAATAAATTATAACCTACTATAGAAGGTCAACTGCCTGATTGTGACACTAGCAATGCTAGTCAATTAGATTCTCAAATAAACTGATTAAACATTTGTATCATGCATTCCCTTGCTTTGGATGAAAGTGTCAACCAGTTTATAAATGTAACTGTGTATAATATATAGCTAATTGAAACCCAATGCCTGACTAAGTTCAATGTGCATTACGTAGTGATGTTGCTGTGTTATTTACAGATATTTTACAGGTCAAATGAACAAACACTTCTTTCGTTTCAATTTGCCACAACATTAGCATAGCAATAAAGTTGTTCTGCACCAAAATTAGCCAAGTTCATTTGGTCCACTGATCCAAAACAAATGAGTCATTAGTAACAAAGAATCTGCACACAAAAAATACACAAATAAATCATAGAGACAAGACGTTCAGAGCACTGAAAAAATCTAAAGGAAACATTTGTGTTTTACATTTTTTTGTGTGTGTGTGAAATGATAACAATAGTTTTTAGATTCATTGTGAAAGTGTTGAACTTTCAGGAGCATTTACACTACACTATCTTCAGTTAAAACAACAAGGTATAAGGGCTTATAACTTTTGAAATCAGGTTTTCGAAGCATAAGTGGTTGAACATTCTTGATTTTATGTAATTGGCAACTTTCTGTGTAGGACAGTCATATTCACATGCAAAACAACAATGGCAGACTACAGGACCACAAATGCATAGTGTTTGTTTATAAAGTGACAAATCCACCCACTGGCCTGGCATGCACAATACAGCATTTTAAGTTGTTTTGTAGATCTGTGTTAAAGAAGATCATTTTGACAACATTGTGTCTGTAATTTAACCTTTCTTAAAAAGCAAAAGAAAACATTTATTCATTTTCTTTTCGGCTTAGTCCCTTTATTAATCCGGGGTTGCCACAGCGGAATGAACCGCCAACTTATCCAGCACGTTTTACGCAGCGGATGTCCTTCCAGCCGCAACTCATCTCTGGGAAACATCAGTACACACTCATTAACTACGGACAATTTAGCTTACCCAATTCACCTGTACCACATGTCTTTGGACTGTGGGGGAAACAGGAGCACCCAGAGGAAACCCACACGAGCGCAGGGAGAACATGCAAACTCCACACAGAAATGCCAACTGACCCAGCCGAGGCTCGAACCAGCGACCTTCTAACTGTGAGGCGACAGCACTACCTACTGTGCCACTGCGTTGCCAAAAGAAAACATTTACATTTTTAATAAAATTGTATTATTTAAAAAAAATTACTGAATTTCAAAAGTTTTAAAATAAACTCAAAGTATTCTTAGCTTCTAGTTAGAGTTATCCGCATTTTACTCCTTAATTATCTGAGGCAATAACAAATGGTTAAGGATATCACAGTGAAAAGTCTGAGGACACAGGGTCGAGAATTTGTTTGGATTTCAGCTAGTGCTGTTTCTGACTGTGTCAGGTCATGAGTGAAACCTCAGAAAACAGGTGCACATGAAAGGCCTTATCTTTCCTTGACTAATGCACACAATCATGTGCCAACAGTGTGATACACAAACAGAACAACTCTCCATTGACTTGCATCCAGACAGTCATTGCTTGTACTTGGAATAATATCAAATTTAGCAAATTTGGGATGGATAAAACAAAGGTCTTCCTCTAAACACAAGCAAATGGTTGGTTATGTGGAAGTCTGTAAGTACAGTACTGCAAAAATAAGATTTAAATATGAAGTTTAGCATGATCTGCATGCAGGTGTTAATGAATTGTGCTTTTCATTTGACATTCTCAAGAAAGTGTGACATGTCTTACTGCATGAGGAGGATATAACTCTCAGCATTTCACTGAGTTCAATTCAATTCAAGTTTATTAGTATAGTGCTTTTTACAATAATTATTGTTTTAAAGCAGTTTTACAAAAAGTGCACATCATTGCATTACAATCAAAATCAGAAAAGTTAAGGAGTTGTTTGTAGGGCAGACATTATATATAAATATGCAGTTATATAGTATAGTCCTTCACAACAGCAAGAAAGGTGATGTCTATGTGTACATGTTCAATGAAGTGTATTTGTGTATTGAGTGAGTCATTTCACCTGCATTTCAACAGTTTATTTGATAAAGCTATTATCATGTCATGTACACAAAATAAATAAAAAATGTACACATCATGATCACGATATGCAGTACTTGCTTTGTAAAAATAAAAGCAATTGTTTAATTTTCAAATATGTATATATTATGCCTTCACATGATTATGAAATTTTAAATGCAGAATTATTTTGACCAATTTCATATGGCACTATTATTGTAATAGATAGATTGTAATAGATTGTAATAGGGGCCTCTACATGTCAGAAGATGAGAATAAATTGTACTGATATTATTTAAGTACTGACTGAATGCCCAAGTCAAAGACATACCTTCCTGTTTGTTTGTAGAGCATGTCTGATAAGAGGAAAGCCGTGCAGGACCGCCGTTATCTTATTGCTCTGTTTGGAGCCAGTCCTTTAACAGGTCTTCTGGGGCATCAGCGTCGTGTTCCTCCCCCTCAAAGCAGACTTCCTGTCATTCCAAACATTCCAAGCCACAGAACTGGAATCAGAGATTACTGGGTTTAGGGTGTGTAACTTTTAAACACATGCTGCTGATGTATGTCAGTACATGCCAGCATATTCAAGCCTATGAAAAACACCTGCTCTTTGACCAGTTCAAAATGAACTGCATCACTGTGCCATCTGCTGATTCTTTGTTGTATATATAACAAAGCTCTAACAAAAAGTAAAATGTCATGTCATCAAAATCAGATAACAGTTTCGGACATTTCGAATGTCATATATTCACAAGGTACAGTAAACGTAAGTCCTTATTCAGTTTTTTAAATGTCACTAACTCAGGGAGAAAAGAAGGTCACGTTAATAAGACAGCACACTTGCCAGCAGAAGGCCGGATATTCCTCCCTAACATTTCCCTTGTCCAAGGGGCCGGAGTCAGCCTCATTATGTTGTGCTCACAGGAGCATTGCACGTCGTTTCCTGCATATCGGCAAATTTATCAAAGTGCCCTGCATGATGACTTTTACTCATGACGGGTTCAGATCTTTTGTGGCGGTGCTTAGTTTTGTAGTTTACTTTTTTTTTTTACACAGCAGAAGACGTGGTATCAGATGATTAAGGCTGAAATAAACAACAGTACACGAATGTACAGAGACATATTTTTTAAAGGAATTTACTGTGCCAAAAATTTATTCTCATTTTGTGATATATACTGATTAATCAGCATTCAAAACTGACAAAAATTCTGGTCAATTATGATATATTAACAACTATTTTCAATAAATAAAATAGGCATATTGTTTTGATGTTATAGCTGATAACTAAATGGCTGATATTAAACAGAAAACATGCTAAATCAAATATTAAACATTTTACATGCTGCTAGAGAATGTCTGATAACACAATTATAATGCAGAGATTGGAAAATATGCATAGTATATAAAACTGCATTTAATGGCATAATTTACCCAAAAAACTACATGTCTGTATTACTATACTGTAAATAAAATCCTGGTTGCTTTCATTTTTTTAAATGAATCAAATTAACCTGATAAGTCCATTAAACTTATATTAACCTAGCTTAAAACAGCTTGCTTAACTTATAAATTAAGTTAGAACATGATCAACTTAGTTTAACAAGTTACAATGAACTAAAAACATATGCTGTCATGATAAATTGATAATATTTATTACAGTGTACAACTGTTTGACAAATATCTTTTTTTATATCTATACAATGTATGTCAAGGGTGTCTCACTTAATCATAAAAACCTCTAACATAATATTTCTGATTTGTTTGTCTGTAATCATATTTGTAATTGTGAACATCGTGTAGCACCTTGTTGATCTTAAGCTGTATCTGTGGTTCAGGCTCTTCTGAAGATGGACTGTCAGGGTCTGGTGGCTCGGCTGGTCATGGACTTTGTGCTGTTGACCACTGCCGTAGAAGTGGCGGGTCGCTGGAGAGAACTGGCAGAGAAGCTGGCTAAAGTTTCCCGGCAGCAGATGGAAGCCTATGAAGCTCCACACAGAGACAGCAGAGGACAGCTGGACAGTGAGGTAAAACAAACAAGGAAACAGTTCAACCAAAACTAAACACTCATCATTAACGTCATCATTTACTCATTTCTACATTAGAATACAAAGAAAGTTTCTGCAGAAATTTTATTTATAATAAAAAATGTATGTTTCTTTTTATTATCCATGAATGGCATTTAAATTTGGAGCAACATGAAGTTAAATAAATTATGACAAACATCATTGAGGTTTCTTTTTTTTTTAAACTTTCTTTTTAAAGGTTTTGCTGTGAAGTAAGGCATGGTAGGCATGGGACAATAGCCATTTTCTGTTTGGAAAAGTCAAGGTTTTAAAACCGCTAAATTTTGTTATACCATTCCTAAGGTATATGTAAGTTTTTTATGTGATTTTAATGTGTTGTAAATGAATCTGTGCTTTTGAATGAAGGTAGCAGAATTCAATGATTTATTTAAATTAATTAGCCTGACATGTTTACTGTTCCAAAATATTATATTGTGGGGGCGGGGGGGAATGGGGTTGTTTTTACCCATACATTCAAAAATAACTTATCTTAGAGCAGTTATCACAATACCATGGAAGAGCGATATTTTTATCCAAGGTTATTACACCATCAGAAACTTATATCAGCCCATGCCAAGTTGGGCTACATTTCAGTGTCGTTATTATTATTATTTTATAATTTTTTGGGGTTTACAGGGTTTCAGCTGAGCCAGACCACAAAATGTTATTTAAACTACATAGGGACCCACCTGAAATACAGTTTTAGCAAAGGAATGTCAATGAAATAAAGGTTCACTGTAAGTGACACTGGACAGTCCCAAAATACAATTTTGACACACAGGGATCACCTGCCCAGCCCAAAACAATCAGACTAATGACTAGCATCTAGGCAGGTTTTGTTACGCAGACCTGGCAACCCTGCACTCAACTACAAAAATAATAAAATGAATAAACTATACTCAAGTCTTGAAATATTCATTTCGAATGTGGAATTCTTACATTACCTTACTCATTAAATTAACATAAAATCTGTAAAGTTTGCAATAGTATGGACATTTGACCAAATTCTAAATAATGATTTTTTTCCTAAAAATCGTATTTTCATATGAATCACATTGAACAAACTCATTGCAAATCTGAAATACTTGTGAGATCAGGTTGGAAAACTGTTGTGCAGTTTATACAGTGTACTAAAAAGGTTATGACATGACTAAATAACGTAAAAACAGCTAAGCAAACCAAATGTAGACATACATCAGACAATGTAAACAAATTTAAAAATATACGTAACATAGATTATATAATATAAGAGATTATATATATGAAAATAAATAACCTCCAAGAGGTTTTGAGCAGCAACTGGAAACCCAGAGGTCATTATAGTGTTTGCGTTCAGCTTACAAGAGGAACCCGAGCGTTCTGTCAGACAACTGATGAGATTATGAGCTTCCTCTTGCACTTTGTTTTACAAGCTCAGGATATTTGCACATATTTGCTGTAATGCAGACTAGGTGCTAGGTTTTTTTTCTGGGAAATAATTTCTGCTCAGCTAAATGTCACATGTATGCTGGTCTATCTGTGACAATCCTTCTTATTTCTTTTTATCAAGGCCATGTGGAAACCCGCATATGACTTCCTGGTGACATGGGCAGCCCAGATTGGGGACAGCTACAGGGATGTGATTCAGGAGCTTCACACTGGACTGGACAAAATGAAGAACCCCATCACCAAACGCTGGAGACACATCACTGGCTCCCTCATTCTCGTCTACTGTCTGGATCTCCTGCGGAGCTCCGCCTTCAGCCCATCCCCTCAGGATGACTGTGCCATATAAAGACTTCCTCCACCATCTGACTCTTACAAGACCTACAAGCACCTGGGACTTTTACTTTGTACATTGGCTTTATTTTTTGGCGTTGTTGTTGCACAACATTGCACACTAAACACTTGAATTTTTATAAATGTCTTGTATAATAATATACGATTGTTCACTTTTTTTTTTAATTGCTCATTGCTACTTGTGAATTTGTAAATTTTGTACAAAAGGCACATGTTTATGTTATTGTTTTCCACTAATTCTCATAAGATATATATCAAAGAACAATTTTAGAAATCTTACACTATACATGATAATATAATGCTTTGTGTTTTTCTGTGTTGTTTTTGAGATATCAAATACACTGCATGATAAACTACCTGTTTCACTTTGCTACAAATGTGTATGTAGTTAAATTTAAAGTATGTTTTTATAAGTGAAAGTAAATGTTACTTACAATGGAAAGTAAAATCGAAAAATAAAATAATAATCATGTATTAAATCCCGTATAAAATGCAATTATTAATTTAACATAGCATTTGATGAGAATGACTTATTGTTAAATATTCGTCAATGTGTCAGCTATAATGCACATCTTTATATTGTTGATATCCCTAGACTTCACTCTTAGTTTTTAGATGTTTTATTAATACAAACATTTATTTTTCAAGAGAAGCGTTCATCGCGTTATACGGTATTATCAGGATATTGACCCAAGTGAAAAAGTTTACATTAACAAGTATAATAACAACTTACTATTACTGTAACACAA
This sequence comes from Danio aesculapii, assembly GCF_903798145.1. Classification (NCBI taxonomy): domain Eukaryota; kingdom Metazoa; phylum Chordata; class Actinopteri; order Cypriniformes; family Danionidae; genus Danio; species Danio aesculapii. The sequence goes on along the minus strand of NC_079443.1, from coordinate 24,704,887 downwards.
TGTACTGTATGTATCTAAACACCCAAATATAAACTCGCTCACACACAAGCTCATGTAGGCCTACAGTATAACTGACAAAAACAACAAAGACCTACTCACTAAAGGCGATGAGAAGCCTCACATTTCCTTCGGCCATTGTTGCGTTCTGACTTTCAGCACCTTTCTTAATAAGCGAAATACATTTATTGGCCAAAGACTTACTCTGCTTACGTTACTGAAATGTAGTTTTCGTTTATGACAGCTCACTGTTTAAGCTTTGGCGCGCAGCTTAGCGGAAGTCGAAACTTCATAGCGGACCCTTACTGACGTGCGCTGCTGCTCCCCGCGTTCAGGCGACATCGAACGGATCGACCAAACGTACACAGAGCCCAAACATACAAAGTAGCAGATTTGTTTTTGTTTGTCGACTTTTTAAACTATAGACTGATTTCACGCGGCCGCCATTTTTAAAAGCGAAATCGAGGCTTCGGTGGGAAGAAACCCGGAAGTATCGTTGGGAGTTACATTGGAACGTTGTGTAGCTTGCTGTATATCTTATCAGCGAAGAGAAAGTGACACATATTTATCATTTCACCGCCTTCCGAGTGACCCGAAGGTCCGTTCTGAATGAATAGTGAAAATAAAAAGGGATATCAGAGCTCATTTTCAGCTAAGTTAAGGGAAATGGCACTAGTTAGCTAGCGTTTTCTTTCCCAAACACACGTTTTAGACGCCATTTATCAAACGCGAGTTAATGAACTTATTCTTTCACTATATTAGACTTGTCACGATACTGAATTAAAAGAAAAACCATCAATTTCCCGCTAACATTTAAGGCACTGTTGATGGCTTTCTTAAAACAGCACTGATTTGCCATTGTGTTCACGTGATCAACAGAATAGCTTGTGATTGGCCGAGAAGGTCATCAGTTCACCCTCCGCTGTTTACCGAGTACAAACACAGACGAGCCGAGCGATCTGCTTGATGACTCGACTGATCTTCATGGCTGCTTCGCGCTCGCGTCTCCGTGTATCTGTGTTTGCACTGGGTGAAGGGCAGTAAACTGAGTGCAAACACAGATACAAGGAGACTGGAACGCGAAGCAGCCGTGAAGATCAGTCGAGTCATCTGCGCTCAGCGGCGCTTCAATGTTAACTCAGCGGGAAATAGATGGTTTTAAAACTTCAGTACCGGGACAACACTATTACAGACAACACGAGGGTGTGCTACAGTGTTTTATCGCTCACTGGGTAACATAGACTGAAGCAGGGAAGCGTCCCCATGGTGTTTACCTGCTGCCATGATCTGAAGCCTAGGAGGACACTTGAGCATATTACTCTTAAAGAGATTGTGATGTTGTTTGATGCTAAATTGCTTTTAATTTTCAAAATTAAACTTACTGAATGATATTAAAGTGATGTTTACACCAGTTCTGCATTTTGAAATCTCGGCAACAGCTGGAGGTGTGTACTCCACATCATGTTACTGTAATGTGTACAGTCCTTGTCCTATACTTCCGGGTTTCTTCCCACCGCAGCCTCGCTTTGGTTCTTTAAAATGGCGGCCGCGTGAAATAAGCGTATTAACACATGAGCTGCAGCATCCATTGTGTGTCGACACTTCCGTTCTCATTTCTGATTTTTACAAAACAGATTGTTGTGCTGTTTAAGCAAAATATGTTTCGTTTTATTTTTGTTACATTATTTTATTTTTAATGTACTGTCATTAATTTGTAGCTGACTATTTATCGCCATTGTAAAAAATAAAAAAATAAAATAAAATAATCGCCGTTAATATATAACTATAATTTGTCCATATCAACACACATTTTATTTCATAACTTGAACATTTACAGTCCAAACATAAAGAATTGTATTAATACATTCACATTTTAACAATTACAAAATAAAAAAGGATAAAATCTTATTTGGCCGTATTGGTAGGCGTACGCTTCCAGTAATATAGGCTAGTATGACCCAATCAAAACTTTTTTTTTTATTTACTTATTTTTTATTCATGAAGGGAAATATTCAAACACAATCAGGAGATCAATGTAAATGAAGGAAAATACAAGTTAGGTTAACTGCATTTTTACCGAGAGAAAAAAACGGGAAGGGTAAGTAAATTACAATAGTATAGATGTGTAGGAGTTGGACAAATGAATAGGCTAAGCTAAGAGCATTAAAGGACATCTATCTCAATCTAATAAGAGTCAATAGATAACAGTTCTTTATATAGTACCAAAACTCGGACACATTTTTTGTTGTTACCCAGAAAGATTAGAGCAGTCAAACTCAATCAGAAAAGTAGGGGTTGAAGCCATTTTGTTTATGTATAAAAAAAATTCCAAACAAAATAAAAAAAGATGAAAATAAATTCTTTAGACTTTAGTAGTCATAAAGCGTTCATAAGACCGTAAGTTACCAAAATCATTAAACAAAGGAAAAAAAATAAAGCCACTATTAAAGCATTTTGCATAAAATATTTCGAATATTTCTTATATCCAGGGGCAGCATGGTTGCTCAGTGGTTAGCACTGTTACCTCACAGCAAGAAGGTCGCTGGTTGGAGTCCCAGCTGGGTCAGTTGGCATTTTTGTATGAAGTTGCATGTTCTCCCCATGTTCACATGGGTTTCCTCCAGGTGCTCCTGTTTCCCCCACAGTCCAAAGACATGCGGTAGGTGAACTAGGTATACAAAATTAGGCGCAGTGTATGTGTGTGTGTGAATGTGAGAGAGTATAGGCGTTTCCCAGTAATGGGTTGTTGCTGAAAGGGGATCTGCTGCATTAAACATATGCTGGAATAGTGGGCCGTTCATTCTGTTGTGGCGACCTCCAAAATAATAATATTTCCTTATATTTAAATAACGCTTTTCTGGACACTCTACACATTTTTGGGGAGAATCTTCTCATTCACCACCAGTGTGCAGCATCCACCTGGATGACACGACGACAGCCATATTGTGTCATACTGCACACCAGCTGATTGGATGAAGAGTGATGAAGCCAATTGTGATATGGGAATGGTTAGGAGACCCTGATGGACAGAGGCCAGTGGGCAAATTTGGCCAGGATACTACTACTCTTTTTTTGAAGGACATCCTGGGATTTTTAAGAACCACAGATAGTCAGGATCTCGGTTTAACACCTCATCCAGAAGATGGCGCTCACTGAGCAGTATAGATCTCCATCAATGTACTGGGGCGTTAAGATCCATACAGACCTTAGGATGAGTGCCCCCTGCCGATCTCACTAACACCACTTCCGGCAGCAACCTAGCTTTCCCATGTGGGCTCCCATCCAGGTTCTGACCAGGTGCAGCCCTGTTTAGCTTCAGTGGGCAACCATGCGAGTTGCAGAGAGCTAGCTGCTGGCAAAAAATGAATGAATTAATGATTTTCTTATATCCATGTTATTACACAAGATAGTTTTCTGGGGTGAGAAGTTGTGAAGGTAACACGACTTCTATGCAAGAAGAGCCTGCGGATGAAAACTGAATAATTTAACCAGAAATTTACTATTTAAAAAAGAAAATGCATTTTAAAGTAATGGGGAGACCACCGATTTTATTTAACATATAATTAGAAAAAAGAAAACCATATAGAATTTGGGTTTAAAAAACATAACCACTTTATTCCAAATGTATAAAGCTAAAAAAAGTCTATGGCTTCAAGTTACCCTTACTTCTACAATGAGATATCACAGGTTTTCCAGTTTTTCCATATAAACTTCAGGAAGAGTTTTTTTAATAGACCCAATCAAAACTAAACACAAATTTGTCTTATTGTGATGTCATTTCCAAACGTTTGTAATTAATAATATGTAGTAATTAATTAGTAATTAATAATTAATAATAATAATATGAATAATATGAAGTAATGCTTTATTCAAAAGCTTGCACGTCATTTGTTGTTCTAATGGTTCATGAGAAAAGAAAATCAAATGCAAACTCAAAGTAAAACTTGAAGACCCTTTCATTCAAAGATCACATGCATAAATAAAACAACACATTAGGCCTTAATATTTCAGTATCATGTACTAAATAACCATCTAAACATACCCATTAGGAACTCTAGAGGCAATCCATTGCTCCAAAACGCTAAAAAATGACTTTAAAATGTTGCCAATAGCTGTACGTTTGCAATTCAGCATTCCTCTGCCTATAGTTTTCATACCCATGCTTTGTACACAGCCACAACATACAGTTGATGGTTATAGCCTACATTTACTTGATGGAGGACACTTTATTAAATTGTACATTAACCTGAATCTGATATTCTGAAAATTGTTTCTTTCATTTCCAAATACCTTCTATAAAGTTAGCCTAAACACACATTTTACGAGTGCAAATTATTTATTGCTAATGTGGCATACAATGTTAAAGAACATTTGAGCCATGAATTTATTTTCTTGCTGTGCCAGTTCAGGGTTTTAAAATCCTTTTGCTATGTGCGGATTCCACTCTTATCACCTCAGCCTAATGTTTCTTACTGCTTGACAGGCTCTCCCCCAAAAAATATGACCAGTGTAAACAGTCATCAGTGTGGGTCTAACAAAAAATGTGCTTACATCGGTGCTAACTGTAGACTGCATACTTCACATCATAAACCTTTCATCAGTGCCTTGTCTCGCTGTCTGGGGGAAAACATGGCTGACAAAGATCTGAAAGATATGAGTGTGTGTCTATAATGAAAATGTACAGTCTGTGAAGATTTTATACAGTTGCATTCTGCAGTCAAGCACGTATATGAGTTTATGAACGTGTCTGCGTTTGCTGTGATATGCCATAAATAAATATGGTTTCTTCTCAGGTCAGTAAGCTCTGGAGTTTTTCCTCAGTTCTGCTGAGACGAAAATGAATTACCGGCCTCAGCACAATTAATTTTTCTTTCTATTCATGCTAGTTCTGAAAGAGAAGAGTGTTTTAGTGCTTTAAAATAGTCTACACTGAAAAAAATCTGTATAAAGATGGATAGTTCCGTGTATAAGTTCATATAAATCACAGTTTTGGGATTTTTTTTTTTTTTTTGCAATCAATCAAGATTTGTTAATCGTAATTTATTTTTAGCAGAAAATACACTTTCATTTCTGACATGACATTATTCATTTTCAGAGAATTATTTTTTAATTATTATTTTTAATTAGATTTTATTTAATAGTGTAATTATAATAAATAGTTTAAATTTGAATGTTACAAAATTGTTATAAAACTTTGTACAAAAAAACAATTCTTAGTAGTTTCTCCACCAATATTCCCATCTCACCTCTACCATCTACTGGACAACCAGTTGATGTGCAGACTTTTTTGCCCAGTAACCCTAAAGTTTTACACAGTAAAGAGCGGCCTATTACCGCATCTGTTGTATAAAAATGAGTAAATGAGCAATATGTTTGTTTGCCACCTAAAATAAAATGTACATTTGTATATGGTGACCGTATGGCTTTTGTGTTGATCATGGCACAGGTTTATTTGCATTAGTGGTTTATTTGGCCGATATATTGTGCCTACACAATTAAGGTAACTAAAACTATTTGAGGAAACCAATACAACAAACCATTTAAGTTTAAAAACGAATCCTAATGAGTACTGTAAACTTAATCAATTTGAGTAAATAAAGTAATTTGAGCACATCAAAACCCACTAAGAGAACTTAAACCAATTGAGCACTGTAAAAATCAACAAGTTAAGGCAACTCAAACCGTTTGAGGAAAGCGATTGCAACAAACTATTTGAGATAAAAACAAAACTAATCTATGAGTACTGTGACCTTACTCCATTTAAGTTGAAGTATTGAGGTATTTAATTCGTTCATTACCTTTAACACAGAGTTCAAAACTCTTTTCAAATGAGAAGAACTAACTTTAGAAATAAATTTTGAGTTAACTACACTCATTTCATTTGATAAAATTGACTGTTGGGTTTTACAGTGTACCTGAAATAGTAGCTAGCCTACTTGATAGCTACTTCATATCTTTTCTTAATTTTATGAGAACTGTGGTTGTAGATAAAACTATAGATTTCTGAAAATGTTACATTGCATAGTCTACTTTTAGTGTTCCAATTTTACAATGTAGCCAAATGCAATAAACAAGCCCATAACAAATCTTCGAAAAACTGCAGATACTGCATATATAGGTTTTAATGAAACAATGCGTTTGCTTGTTAATTTGTATGTTTGTCTGGATGCAGACCTGGTGCAGTGCAATCTGAGCTGCATCCAATACTTTTTAATGCGCTCACCTAACCCTACCTGTCACCGTGACGTCATTCACTCCATTGAGTGCATTGTGTCTGACATTGCATCTCTGAGTGATGCAATCTCAGCTTGCATCATAAAGGCTGCATCTAGATACAATAGCTTTTTTAAGCGAATTTTTTTAAACGAGTTTTACACGGCAGGTGGCGCTATACTACAACAATAAATATATTCACTCTGTTACTCGAATATGGGTTTTATTATGCTGAGATGGTGTTTGTTATTTTGTTTATCTTATCATTTTGTAATGTTCGTTTGAGAAACAAAAAAAAAAATACCATACTAATTACCATTAAAACTAGCTGAAAATTTGTGGGTTATTTTAATTATTTTCAGAGAAAACTTGAAATACGTGTCTATACGTGTTCCTTATAGGAGATGAATTCGATACTTTGTTGACGCACCTGGGTTTTTTGAACGAAACTCTCATCTTCCATGAAAACTAGAGAACACTAAACCTGTGCGCAGACTGCTGAAGGAGCTTGTGTGGAAAGCCAGTTTAGCATTCAATTCAAACGGGTATAGTTTGTCAGTAACGAAGCAGCATTTCGTTGCCAGGGATGGAAAATAAAGTTGGGTTTTTAAAATGACAAAATTGAAAAGCTGCCTTTATGATTATTATTATCATTATTCTTATTATTATTATTATTATATATATTTTTCTTCTTGTTGTTGTTGTCCAAAATGTCAAAATAGTTTTATAACAGATGCAGTGCTGCACTAGCTTTTATGACAATATTCAATTATTCAAAGGCAATAATAAGCTAAACTGCAAGCTTATTTCAAAAACAGTATTTTAAATAACTAAATAAATAAATAAATACTGGTAGACTATAATGCTAGAATGACATCGGTGCTACACAACAGTGCTGTTATATTTAAAAAGTTATAATAAAAATTGCATTAATTTAAAAACTAATTCAAACTGTGTTTGATCTTAAAATGAGCAAACCAGGGCCTGTACCATGAAGCCAGTTTAGTTTGCACCAATTTAGATAACATGAAGACTTTTTACTGTTTGTTGGCATTGTATTATGGAGCAGCTGAGCTGAGTTCCCTTCATGGTACCTAAAACCAACAACAACAACAACAACAACAACAACAACAACAACAATAATAATAATAATAATAAATAAATAATTATTGTTTTTGTTGTTGTTGTTGTCTAGACTCTAGACCAAATAGCTGAACCAAAGAGAGAACCAAACTACAGCAACATACTATTAGACAAGTCTATTAAAAGTATATTGCATACTTGTACATAGTTTGATGGAATAGTTGGCTTGCCATAAGAGAGGTTTGTTTTTCAGTTCTCTCATGAAATGCGGGCGGAGTTTCTCCAGTGTGAGGAGCGCAGCTGCTGCAGGGCCACTGCTGGCTTCTCCATTCATTACCATACATTCGCTTGTCCATCACCGCGCGAGCAGACACGCTCACATCCAGGAGAAATTTCTGCTCACATTCATTCAACGCTAATGTGGACGACCGTCAGTAGAGACTGAACACCGAGTCGTCAGGAGGAATATAGCGCAGTTTGCGGTGGGAATGCTGATGTGAGCCGTGACTGCGGAGACTCTCCGCGCATAGAGGAGTGTTTACCGTTCACGAGCTGATCTCACGCGTAACGCAGCGCAATGAGCGCTCCATCACATCCAGTCTGAATTTGGTCTAATGGTCGGTGCTGAGGGGACTCCTTTGGTATATCCCCTGCAAACGAGGACATCAAAATGGGCAACAGTTTCTCCAATATATCTGCGTTTCAGTCCCTCCATATAGTAATGCTTGGCTTGGACTCCGCAGGGAAAACCACGGTCCTTTACAGACTGAAATTTAACGAGTTTGTCAACACTGTGCCCACAATAGGATTCAACACAGAAAAGATTAAGCTGAGTAACGGTACTGCCAAGGGAATAAGCTGTCATTTTTGGGATGTTGGTGGTCAGGAGAAACTCCGGCCCTTGTGGAAATCTTACAGTAGGTGCACGGATGGCATTATTTATGTGGTGGACTCTGTGGACGTGGACCGACTGGAGGAGGCCAAGACGGAGCTGCACAAAGTGACCAAATTTGCTGAAAACCAAGGAACGCCACTTTTAGTCATAGCTAATAAACAGGACCTGCCAAAATCTCTGTCTGTTGCAGACATAGAGAAGCAGCTCGCGCTTCAGGAACTCACGCCTGCCACTACATATCACATACAACCAGCCTGTGCCATCATAGGTGAGGGGCTACATGAAGGAATGGACAAACTGTATGAAATGATAGTCAAACGGCGAAAAAGCCTCAAACAGAAGAAGAAACGATAATCATCCAAGCCTGAATCTGCCTTTTCCCCCACTGCTGATGGCCTGAGTCACTGGGTTTGCCATTTCAACATTTCACTGTTGACATTCATTTAATGGTTGTTTGTTCTCCAGCTAGATTTATGCTGCATGTGATCATGATGGAGCAGGTGAACCAAAAACAAAATATGGAAATGATTTGTTTGATATTAAAGGGCTGGTCCCGATTAAGCTGCCATTACTTTGCATAGCCTGGCCATCAGTTTGAAGGAGTTCTCTACTGAAGCACTGTGAAAAACAATGTAACGTTTCATGGAATGCTTGATATCTTATTTTGACTCTTCAAAGGACATTGTGGAGAACTGTAGCAGCAAAGCCCAGATGGGGTTTGAGGACCTTGTAATTCACAAAATTATAAGCCTGGAGTGAGTTTGAGGCCTCGCAAAGAGGTCTAGATTTACAGGAACTCTGAAGAACACAAATGGACGGTGCCTGTGACACGGTCCATCTCTAAGCACTTTTTTTCTTACCAAGATAGTAGTGTATGACACTGTAGATCAGATATTAGACTGTCAGTGTATTACAAAGTCTAATGGATCCTGAAGTATTTTTCAATTAAAATGTGTGTCAAAACAAACACCTTCTCCTGTTCTTTATCAGGGTGAGGTAAAAGGGTATTTAAGGTGAATTCATGGTATTTTTATAGTAATTTTCACAAGTATGAATTATTAATTCCGATTTTAATTTTAGTTTAATTTTAAAGAGGAGGTGATTCTGAAGCAAAGCTTTCTGTATACACTGAAAAAAAACCTTCAGAAATCACTTTTTAATAAAGCAAGCTTGGGTGTTTCACTACTCGGTGCAATGCTTAAAGGAATCTGTCCTCTTCATCTCTTTCTTTATTCTGTTGAACACAAAAGAAGATATTTAAAGAAAACTGGAAATCTAACCACTCTTCAAAATATCTTCTTCAGTGTTCAAAAGAAAAATGTAACTCATGAAGGTTTGGAACCATGTGAGGGTGAGCAAACAATATGAAAATTTTAGATTTCGAACTATCCCATTTAAATGATAGCTATATTGTAACTCCTTAAATTTATTTGTAATTTAAAATCACAGTTCTGTATGCAATTGCTATCATTTCAACTGTGCAATTATTATTTATTACTTGATGTTTTAGGTGGAGTGTTGTCCAGCAATTTTTATTTTCACGGATTGAAGACTTTTCAGCAAAAACATGTGCACTGTAAAACCCAAAAAGTTGAGGTAACTCAAACCGTTTGAGGAAACCGATTGCTACAAACCATTTAAGTAAAAAAAAAAACTAATCCTAATGAGTACCGTGAACTTAATCCATTTGAGTAAACAATGCAATTTGAGCACAGTAAACCTAGATAAATTAAGAGAACTCAAACCAACCGAGTACTGTAAAACCCAATAAGTTAAGGCAACTCAAATCGTTTGAGGAAATCGATTGCAACAAACCATTTGAGTTAAAAAACTAATGTAATCTAATGAGTACTGTTGAGTACTGTGCACTTACTTCATTTAAGTTGAAGTAATGAGGTATTTAATTACTTTCAACACAGAGTTCAAAAGTCTTTTCAAATGAGTAGAATTAACTTTGAGTAAATCTTGAGTTAACTACACTCATTTCATTTGATGAAGTTGACTGTTGGTTTTTATAGTGTTACAGTGTGGATATAGTTTTGTATATTGTATATTCTTTATTGTTTTAGCTCAAGTGAATAAGCCCTGTTTCCAGCCATGCTTACAATTGTGTCTTTCTATACCCCATATAACTTTTTGGTTTCATCCTAAGAGGGAAGAGACGGTCAGTTTATACAAAACCCCTTATTTAAGAAGCCTGGTTATTCAAGCGCAGCACAATTATAGTAAGATTGTGTGGTCTTACCTGAAGCACTCTCACATTAACAATGATTTAAAATAATCTTTTAGGAAAGCATTTTAACAATTTAGTGTATTCACTGCAGTCTTCACTCATCAAGCTTCCCAAAGCATCACACTAAATAAACATTAAGAAACAACCTGAGAAAACAGTTGTCAAGGCAGTTTCTCCGTAATTAGTGGGGTTGTTGTCAAGAGTCATTTGTCTCGTTGATAGGCGAGATGATAAGAGCCACACTATACATGAAACTTTGATGAAGATCAGGTTTCACATGGGGCTTTTGTGGAGACAGACGGCAATTCCCTGTGCATCTCCAAATGGACAGTAGAAGATGATGCCATAATGAGGTCATGAAGGCAATCTCCACTTTGTCTTATGAAAAGACAGTTCTTCACTATTAACTTATTTCTATGTAACTCAAATATGCCTCAGCACATGCAATATTTAACTAATCCTAATTGTAAACATTCAAGTTACGTAGGATTCAAAACACCTTCAGAAAGATGAAAACAGGTCAGCAGTTTTGAGATCAGCAAAAACGGCATGCAGAAATTTCTCACAATCTTCTGTCAAAAATGGTTTTGGCCCACATTTATTTTTAACAGATTCTGACTTGGTCTCACATGATTAAAACTACGAGGGCCATCCTGTAACAAAGATAGACACTGTGACAATAAAAATAAGCAACTGCTGAGCCAGAAGGAAAAGTAAATATTGCAAGCAAGCATTTTTATAGTTCTACATTGCCACATATTCTCTCACTGCTATTCTGTCGACTGGGTTGTAGTCAACTAAAATCTTGATGCATTGTTCTGGATATTATATTGAAACAAAACTAATATCAATGTCAAACTCAAAGACTAAATATAAAAAATATTCATTCATTCATTTTCTTTTCAGCTTAGTCCCTTTATTAATCAGGGGTCTCCACAACGGAATGAACCACCAACTTATCCAGCATATGTTTTACGCAGCGGATGCACCCATACTCCCATATACACTTGCGTTCACACGCATACACTATGGCCAATTTAGTTTATTCAATTCACCAATACCACATGTCTTTGGACTGTGGGGCAAACCAGAGCACCCAAAGGAAACCCATGCGCACACTGGGAGAACATGCAAACTCCACACAGAAATACCAACTGACCCAGCCGGGGCTCGAACCAGCGACCTTCTTGCTGTGAGGCAATCATGCTACCCACTGTGCCACTGTCACGACCAAGATAATGAACATTTTACACATATATAGGCTACCTCCATATGCGTAAAGTGCTAATGCTGTGTTTTCCCAACTGCATTTTGGGCTTCTGTTGGCTCTTGCTGTTGTGAAGTTTGACACAAATACAGTATGCACATATAACGCATAAAGCTATTAGGCAGCAGCCCGTCTTAGCCCTGCGTGAAGAAAATGTAGCTCTCCTGTCAATCACATGCAAACCTTTGGCCCTATATGTGTAAATTGTGTGAGAGACTGCCTTGTGTGGAGGTGCCTGAAAGAAAGAAAAGTGTGAGATGTGAGAAATGTACGGAGGAGGGGAAAGCTGTTTACATTTCCCTGGAGAGGGGGATGGGGACAGAGACTCATAATGGGTGCATGTCTGTGTCGGGGGCAGGGGTGGAAATCTCCAGGATCCTTGAGGGAATTGCACAAGAGAAAGAAGAAACCTTCAGTAAATGGCTGCAAATCAATGCCTATGTCCACCATCCCTTACAGAAGAAATAAGTAGAGAGAGAAAGAGAACTACAACCCCCCACTGCGTCCATCAGGCCAGTTCAGTTTCTCCACAAATGAGATATGAAGAAGCATTATTGGCATTCGTTGTTTACATTCTCAGTTCATCAAGAAACTTGTATGTATGTGAAATTAATCTATTTGACGTCTTTTTTTTTTCTTTGAGTTTGACTGAATTTCAGTGTCAGTAAAGCTGCAGAACATTATATTGCATAGTTTGAAAAAGCATTAACTATCAACCGCAAAGTCAAAGCACTTATTTTATTTAGCTTCTCCAGGCCTTTGATTTGAGGGTCAGGTCATCCTCTTATGGCCCGTACAGGTCACCTTTATCAGGCTTGCGTTTCCACTGCCAAAAAAGTACCAATGGTGCCAATTGGTGGGCGTGGTGTACGACAGAAAGTTTCAGTTGACGTCATTCTCGCTCCAGGAAATGTCAAAGTAAAGCTGTAAGGGTCATTCACATATCATATAAGAAGCACTTCTCACAAAACAGAGGCTTTATACACATAAATACTGGTGTATAAATGTTCATCACTAACTTTAAAATGAATATAATTTGATTATAACTGCAGATGAATGACAGTGCAAAATAGCCTTCTGCAATTATATAAAATAAATCAATAAGTGCAACATATATGAACACATACAGACCCTTGCAGTCTCCGATATGTTACCAATTACAAAAAAAACTACATATAGCATACATTTAGTTCTTATTTTTGTTCAAAAACAACACGAAATATAGCCCAGTCAGTGCAAACCTCTCATCTGCGTCTTTAATCTTCACCAGCACATGAAGATTATCCTAAAAACGACACATGACAGTTTAACATGGCAGTTTATTCATGTTTTAGATTGCTGAAAGAATCATTTGCTCCTTTGTTTTTTCAGCTTCTCCTTTGTTAATTCGCGCTTCCGTTTGATGTGCGTTTGTCTGTTTCTGAAAGGATCGGATGTCAGAAGCACCTGCCCACATTATTATTATTATCAGCTCAAGAAGTTTGTTATTTCAAATATAGATGCCCGGCAAGCTCTCTGGAGAAAGTGAAATCGCTTGCACTTTTAGACGGGCTCGTAAAACAACAACAGGACACAGCAGATTTTGTTCTTCTTGGCTTTGCGGCTGTTCATCAAGATGACGACAAGGTTTGTTTGAGCTCGGGTCAACCATGGCTCGTTATTATATGTATATATTATTACGGTTAAATGTCTAGGCTGTGTTTTTAAAAATAGCGCTTCCTTTGTTTTCATTCTCTCATACACACGCTTGTGATCGCTTGTGATCTCTGCATCTCTGTAAACAAATAGCGTTCAGCTGCATGTCTTGCTCTGCCTTTTGGTACCCTTTTGTTGTGTAAGTACCCTTTGCAAAGAGTACCCAAAAAGTGGTACAGTATGGTTTGCTTTTTGGTACCATTTGACAGTGGAAACGGTCATAAAAGCGCAAAGTACCGAAACGCACTGTACTGTACAGTACCACTTAGTGGAAACGGGAAATTAGCAGCATGCTTGGAATCGTATGTAGATTTTACAAGTATGACGAGAAAGAGACGCTTATCAGAATATCTAAAGTAAAAAAAAAATAAATCACAGTTTTGATTGCTCTCAACTGACAGTGTTACAAATAATAAACATAAAATAATGGATATTTTAAAGAAATACAAGATTTCTGTGCCTTTTGGTCAAGAAAAATTAGTGATACAGTTGATGGTTGGGCTCAATATTTTAGTTCTAAAGAAATAAAGAATTTTATTGAACAAGAATTCATTGATAGTTGAAACATTTATAATATATTTCTACCAATTTCTAATGCCAAAATATTCACACAACATTCCAATATAATGCTATTTTTGACATTGATAATACTATAAAAAGTTTCTTGAGTGCCAAATCAGCATATTAGATTCGAGAGACTGAAGAAATGATGAAGACTGATGTAATAATGCTGAATAATCAGCTATTATGTTTAAAAGTAGTTTAGTTTAATTTAGCATCATAAAATGAAATGACATTACAATAGTCTATTATGGGCTTTTCCGTAATTAACATGTTGCTCACAGAGGCATCAGAGAGAAGCTTGTGAAAAACTCCATCCTCCCCCACACCCCAAAAAAATCAGCATAATTAATCTATGAGAAACAAACTGTGAAAACAATCTATAATCTCATTACACCAGCAGTCATGTAGAGACAAATTAATTAGGTCTTTAATCTAATGACAAAGAGCACCTGTCAGACTGAGCATAAACAAACAGCAGACCACCAGAACTCCATGAGCTGACCAACCAAACGACCCTCAGGAAAAAAAAGCCACTAAGAACAGATCCAGGATACAAGACTTTATTCTTTATTCAGAAAGCTGGATATGAAATATTAGCATTACATGCTTGGGGCGTAAAAGGCTTTTGAAAGGCTTCTCTCTCTTATGCCTTGACTTTGTAGCATTGAAACAGAAACCACAAATGGATGTTTGATAAGTGTGAAACAGAAAGTTACACCCAACAGACTTTTTGTTCAGGGGAGAAATCTGGGTCACATCCTACACCCACCTCTTCTACTGTTTAATGTTTTTGGGTCATTACACAATCATTTAATTGTTTGTGTTTACTGGGGTTGAACTATAACTTGAGGGACACTGGATTTATATATGCTCATTAACAGTGTAGGGGAAAGTTACTTTTAAAAGTAATATTGTAATCTCGAATAACTTAAAATAGAAACTCTGGTACTAATGTATGTTATTTTTGCTTTTTTACTGTTGTTATTTAGGTTCAAAAGGGTTAGGATTGCAATACATTACTTCTAAAAGCGACATTAAACACATGTGAAATCACTGGCAATTGTTAAAGGAATATTTAGGCTTTAAGCTATATTAGATTTTCTTTTACCATAATGTTTATCATGCTAATGATGAATTATTTTTGTCACGTCTCCACTTTTCTTTTGCAGAAAATTAGGTTTAAAGGAGTCACTTGCAATCGAAAGTCAGTCAGTAAATACTGTGAACAGTAAAATTCATTGTTTTTGTAGTAGCCTACTTGCACAAATCAAAGCAATAAAATGACCCAGAAAGGGATGATCAGCATCATTAAATGCCAAACATCACATTTCTGCCAGTAAATCCTCAAAACTTCATATATTAGGAATAATATAATAGAATAACATTATACTGGTGGATGTACGCGGTGGATATGCAAGAGACACATCATGAAGAGGTGGTGTCTTGTTTTGTGCTTCTACTTTACTTCATAAAAGACATTTCAATGCCACCTCCACTTTCCTTGAGAACGTGAGACGGCCACTGAAGTGAAAATGATTTCCGTCTTCAATTCTCAGTGGCCCAAGTCGGGAAACTCCTTTCAGATGGAAATAGAGCGACTTTTCTGTTGCCCTGCTTTCTATTGTTCTCCTTCTCTCTTTCTCTCTCCGTCCCCGTCCCCACTCGTATCTGAATTTCTTCTTGTTGTTCCTCATGTGTCCCAGTGCACTGCAGATCTGCTGAATATTCCCTACACCGAGACTAAAATATCTGTATTTTTCAAATACTGTTTCTCAGTGCTACAAGTATATGGTCATTAAAACTTCCTGTATTTTCATTGTGTAAAGAAAACTTCTAGTGTTTCACCTTTCTTTCATTCATAATCATTAAAACATACTCATTGATCGTGGAAAGCCCTAGACACACTAAATTCCCAGGTATGTTGCAATATTGTATTATTTTAATGGTGAAATGATAATCCAATAATTATGAAGTGTCATTACTCAACACCATTTGTTGAAGCATTACATATACTGTATTTTGAAGATTTTCTTTTTTACAGAATAAGAGTAAGGTAAACTGTTTGTTTAGGGTTGGTAAGATTGTCTGGCAACACTTTAGAATAATGGTTCTTTCGTTAACGTTAGTTAATGAATTTACTAACATTAACTAAGTATGAATAATCTTGTAAAGAATTTATTAATCATAGTTCAACATTTATAATGCATTATTAAAATCCAAAGTTGTGCTTGTTAACATTATATAACTTAAAGATTAATAAATACTAAATGTATTACTAATTGTTTGTTTGTAACCAACATTAACTAATGGAGCACTATTTTAAAGTATTACCTATTGTCTTATTATTACCAGGGCTGTATTTATTTGATCAACAAATAGAGCAAAACTTTTACAATAAAAAATTTAAAATATTTTCTATGTGATTATATTTGAAAAATTCCATTCATTCATGTTATGAGAAAGCTGAAGTTTCCTCATCAGGACTTTATCTTTTAGAAATCATGCTGATTTGATGCTCAATAAACATTTCTGTTTATTATAGATGTTAATAACTAGGCACTAATGCTAAACATGGAACTCGATACAGAAATTTAAAACAATAATATTTGTAATAAAGACATTTAGCAAGATCATAAATGCCTTACTATAACATTTGGATTAATTTAATTTGTCCTTGTTAAATAAAGAGATAAAATTCTTCAAAAAGAATAGTAGTGTTATATTGCTAGTTTCTAAAGTGCAAAATATTAGTCACAAATCAATCAGAATCTCAGGTACAGTAGAATGTTTCTAATCCCTTCATTCTCTCTGAAAAAAAGTGTTTCATGACAGACAAGGCAATTGAATTGGGAAACTTTGCCACAGAGAAAACAGCAAGTTTCTACCAGTCTCTCAGTGCTGAATTGTGTTTGAAAACAGAAACTGACTTGACTTAACTTAACTTTCCCTCCACAGGGAATTTCTCTCAACCAAAGAATACTCCAGACACCAGAGGCTCAAATAGGTTAAAGCTCTGTTTACACATGTGACTGCTGGCATAAACTGCTTAGAATAGTCTTCAAATGTTTGTCACTAATTTATTTTGCTTTAGGACTGGCATTGACTTTCTAAATTACATTACAAAAATGTTGATCGCTCTATAATCCAATCCTGAATTGAATCCTTGTTTTACCCTAAATTTAATTTTATTAACTTTTGATTAGTTGGTCAAACAAGGTCATAAGACAGAGTCTATGTTTATGCAACTGGCCCCTGGTATTAAGATGACTTATGTGAACAGCACTAAATACCGGAGTAAAAGAAATCTTAAATGTTTTAAGCTTGTCCACTTTTAGGAGGTAGTTGAGGAAGACAATAGATTGAATTCAGAATGCTCTCATACAGTAAATGCTCATGAATGTGTTCAAACAAGACTAATCTGTGTACTGACCAGACATGTGACTGTTATGGGATGAGTTATGAGAAAGTGCACCAAAACAAGTTATGAACCCTTTTCATAAGACTGCAATTATATGCTTCAATAGACACTAGTATTGTTATGTAATTCTAAATAGTTATATATTTATGTTGATGTTATGTTTGTACATATACAGTTGAAGTCAGAATTATTAGCCCTCCTTTGAGTTTTTTTTTTTTTAATATTTCCCACATTATGTTTAACAGAGCAAGGCCATTTTCACAGTATGTCTGATAATATTTTTTCTTCTAGAAAAAGTCTTATTTATTTTATTTTGGATAGAATAAAAGCATTTTTTAATTTATTAAATACCATTTTAGGGACAAAATTATTAGCCCTTTTAAGCTATATATATATTTTTTTTCGATAGTCTACAGAACAAACCATTGTTATACAATAACTTGCCTAATTATCCTAACCTGCCTAGTTAACCTAATTAACCTAGTTAAGCCTTTAAATGTCACTTTAAGCTGTATAGAAGTGTCTTGAAAAATATCTAGTAAAATATTATGTAATGTCATCATGGCAAAGACAAAATAAATCAAATAAACAGGGGGGCTAATAATTCTGACTTCAACTGTATGTATACATGTATATATGTATATATATATATATATATATATATATATATATATATATATATATATATATATATATATATATATATATATATATATATATATATATATATATATATATATATATGTATGCATGTATGTATGTATGTGTGTGTGTGTATGTGTTTAAAGCTATATTTTGTATTATATCACATTTTCATCAAATTACAAAAAAGAAAACATATGCTGGGGTGTTTCTAATGCAGAGTCCATGGAAGGAACAGTAAATTTGACAGTTCTCTCTTCAGACTGCCGTTATCAATCTCTCTCTCTCTCTTTTGTTTTTTGAATGTCATGAAAACGCTATCATTGATTTTTCTTTTGCTATTTGAGAAAGTGTATTTGTGGTACTCTCCCATTCACTGCTCTCTGTTTTTCAACTATGATGATGACTTCCGTTGCTGAGAAACCCAGAAATGTGGAAAAGTGTCTATTCACACTTTCCTGAGCTACGCCATTGAAATTAGTTGACATCCACATCCTTTTCATTCACTACGTTCCAACTTGATTGTAAGCAGCATAGCATTCATTCATTCAGTAGTACATGCATGTTGTATTTCTTCTTTGGTATAAATGTAAATGCCATAATATCTGGACTAGACCAGTAAAACATGTTATGTAACATAATGAATACAATGAAAAGCATGACTTGTTCTCATTAACAGGCTCTCCTGGTTGTCTTGCCCCAAGCTCACTGCAGCCACTCAGAGCCACATGTCTAGTATTGTACACGGTGTTCAGTACTAGTTTTCAGCTTCCAGGAACTATAAAGTCTGGATTGGAGTTGGGAAGGGGGATGGTCAGAGATCTGCAAAAAGTGGCACTTACTTGGGGGTTAAAGGCCAAGCAACACGATTTGCTCAGCCATGGCTTTTTGTGAGAAGTGTCACAGGTCAGAGGTTAAAGTTCTATGAGTCTACGCATGGTTGAGTAAACAAACCAGCTCTGGGTGCAGCAGTCACACTAACGCATGAGAGAGAGACAAAACCACAGCATCCTGGAAAAACACAAGTCCTTGTTAAGCTCAACAAGCTTTAAACAACAAAAGACTGAGGTGAATTAGAAACACTGGAGAACCAATCAGCATTTTCATTTACATTTACTGTGAAACTAGTGACTTAAAGGATTGCGAAGTGACTTTTATTTTAAAACTGAATAAAAAAGGTTTTACCACAAAATGTTATGTGTGCTCATATTATATGTAACTACTTTATATTGTTTAACAAACAATCAGTGTTCAATAATAGCTTCCTCTTCAAGACCACAAAATGTCCTCTTCACAATCGTGTAGCCTAATAGCAGTAAATCAAGCTGTTTTAAATAGAAGTAACAATACTATTGAACAGTCTGTGGAAAATGCAATTGGTAACAAACAAACTGAAATGTATTGATTACCAATGGCTGCAGTTTAATGGGAATACATTTCGCCGACATAATGCGTTTGTTCCAGCCAAGCAATCTAAACATAGACGTCTTGGCTAAAACAAAACTGAATTTGAGCTGTCAGTCAAAATCAAATAGGCACACAACAGTCCAAAAATAGACAACTCTTCAAATAGACAGATTCACATGTGTAGTCATTCATTCCTGTCTGTTTGAAGACAATAGTCTAGTTTTTAATTATGTTTCACTGATTTAATTTAGGGAATTTAGCTGTCATTTAGCTATCGTTTAGACAAGACATCTCAATATTTTATTTGGTTTGTAAGGATAGGGCTATATTTGACAGGGATATTTTAATATCTGTAATCTGATGATATAATAAAATGAAAATTACATTTAAATTGTTCAAATCAAGTTCTTAGAAATGGCAACACAATCTCACGGCATTTCGTAACTTTTTGATTTAGTGGCTAATTCGTATGAATTCGTACGATCTAATTCGTACATTTTCGTACGATTTGCTCATCCCTCAGTGACGGTTGGGTTTATGGGTGGGGTTAGGTGCCACGCCTCCTTTTTAAAATCGTACAATTTCGTACGACTGAACTCGTACGAATTTGTACGAATTAGCCACTAAACTGACAAAACGTAAAATACTTACGTTTTCTCGTGAGATCAGGCTGGAAATGCACATCCCTAAATAAATTTGAGTTTTGATATATTTGGCTCATACAATGTATTTTTGGCCATTACAAAAATATATTTGTGCAGCATAAGACAGTCTATACTATAGTGACAAATATTAAAAATGCACCAAGACATTTGGGAGACTGGAGTAAAAAGGAAATCATTATAGTCATAACTTGTCCTATTGCAAAAGTGCAAACTCTGTGTTACTACTATATTACTATAGTAACAATGTGTGGGCTGAACAGCTGAGCACTGTGTTCTTTTGCTTGTTGTAGAGACCAGCACTTTCCGCTAATTTCACAGTCCTGCCACCCTTTTCTTAACAACATGCAAATGATTTTGAAACTCCCCGACAAAAGCATAATGCATGTAAGTGAAAATAGCATCAAATGCTTTTAAAAAAAAATCACAAATATACTAAAGACAGTTCTATTATTTTTAAGCATTTTTAAACTTATAATCTCTTATGGCAACCAATTGTAGACTAGCATGAAGCCAGAAAGCGTCTCCACAAACTCCTTTATGAATGGATGATTAATGACTGCATCGGATCAGTCTCATTATTGCAATCTTTTCTGAACTCATCCATGACCCCACAGTGTGGTGCAAATTGAGAGAAAAGCAGCACAAGGGTGCTTGACAAGACACTTTGCTATGAAAGCCTTTGGCTATTTTAAAAAGAAGAGATGTTGTAAGTAATAAAAATGATTTGGAATTTCTTCATAAATTATTAAAAGTCATCCAGGCTATGAACCCTAGAACACAAAGTCTATGTGACGACTATATCCTTCACATAACTTTCTTTCCTTTAAACACCACCCAAAATAAATGATCAGCTAATTTCAGCTACAAAATGTGCTAATGTTTCTCACTATGAGTGTGAGGGTGTGAATTCAGCACTAACACTTTTAAAAGCTGCACAGGCTTCTCAGCATTTTGCTAGGAAACGAAAATGAAATGTTTTATGTTTATATACACGTATGCCATTTAAATTAGCATTTTATGTTCACCAAGGCAGCACTTATTTGTTAAAAATAAAACAAGTATTAATGTGAAATCATGTAAAGTAGTAATGTTTGTTCTGGTCTAATCTGATATCCCGAGAGGTCTTTGCAGTCATGCGCTATTCTATGTTCTGTGTTCAGCCTTTCTCACAGCAAGAGTTAAAGTAGAAAAACTTCCAGAAATCTACAAAATACAAAGATTGCGGCATTTTGTGTCAGGGATTGTAGTTTTGGGAATATTCTTTAGGCAAGAATTGAGTTCTTGCTTTAAATATGTGGTTTAATTATTTCAGTAGTGCACTGAACTACGAGTATTCTTCCCATGGACACTTATTCTGGAATCTACAGTTGGCTCTGGCGTGTCTCTATAGTGTCTTAACATGAGATTCAATATATTTTGGTTATGTCTAATGAACTCTTTAGTCTTAATGATCTATATTTCTGGCTAAATGCTAAAATATTCCTATAATTTGATGTAATTTTAATGCTGTATCTATTTGACCTTTATGCATTTTATTGTTTGTGTAATAGCTTCTGCTGCTTGTTAAATCTAATCATTCAAAAAATGAGTACCTATAAAACTTCAGTGTAAGAAAAGTATTTTGCAATGTAAAATGGCACGTGTGTGTCTTGAAAACAGTTGATTTTTGTATGGATTTTTTTGTGCATTTTTATTTATTCAAAATAAAATGAGTTATTTGAAACAGAAATTTTTTATGACAATTTACTGTAACTGACCCCAAAGCATTGAACAGCAGTAAAAGTTATCCTTTTTAAAAACTCACTTTTCTAATATGTGGCCCATGGAACGGACTAATCCATGAGTGGCATTCATTCACACTGACCAACAGGATTCCCATCAGCTGAAATGTGAGAGAGAGGCAGAAGGGCTTCGTAATGACATACAGCTTTGTTTATGATCAGCCCACTTTCACAAGACTGAGAGGGAATCAAGAGGCTGACATGGCAACTGCTCCATCTGGTCACACTCCAGCTGTCCTGAGAGAATCACAGTGGGGGAAACTATTCACACGAATGCCTTGAATGTGAAACTTTGGACTTCCTTTGAAGCCACAGATAAATAACACTTTGTCCATGTTCCAATATATAAATTTAGACAAAATGTTCATCCTGGAAAAGTAATAAGTGTTTTTTTTTTCATCAGGTTTAATCAAACTGACTTTAACCAGCATGATTGACTTAAGTTAATAAAGCATTTTGAAACATTTATTTTTGATTACAATAAACACATTTGGTTTCATGACTTGATCAATAATTTTTTCACAATGTTACAATGTCACTCTTATTTGGACATTTTTGCTTGATTTTTACTTTAAAATCCTTATTCCTACTTTGTGGGTTTACATAGTGGAGTGTTAAATCATTTAGTGCAACATGACATTGTATCTTTCTGTTTTAATTTAATACTTTTGTCCACTTAGTTTTCTGTCTTGCTTGGAATGACTACCCTTCCAGGAAAGGTCTTCTGTGGTCAACATCTGTCATGCCATACTGCTTATATGAGCACAGATTACATCTTTACAGGGATCTATTGACTCTGTAGTGGTTTCCTTTTCTTTCCTTTTTTCTATGGTCATGGTCTGCCAATGTTCTTTCCGCTCCAAGCTGCAGTTGTTTCTCTGTAAAGATTAACAAAGCAATCATTCTGCATCAAAATATTATGTTTCGGAGTAATATGAACTCATTACATTATAAAGTACATGGTTTATATTATATTATAATTATATTATATTATATTATATTATATTATATTATATTATAAAGTACAACAGATTACACTGTTTGAAGTATCAAACCTCCCAGAAATATTTCCATCATTAGATTAGTTTTGTAAAAAAAACAATAAGGAATAAAGATCATAAAATCAATTAACAAACTGTTTAATCTTCTTAATAATATGCATGAGATGGTTTGGCTCAATAAAATAAAGTTTCTAAAGACCTTTCATTTCTATTCACTTCGCTTGACATGCTTGTGTGCTGGGCATAAGTAGCTTTTTCTTTAGTAGCTATGACAGAATATTGTGTGGGACTGTGATTCATTTGGTTTCATAAATGCCACTAGTCAAATGTTGACCAGTCATCCACACGTTTTGATGACTCTGAAATGTATTTAGCAAATTCTGTGGAAAATAGGAGAAGTGCTAGGTTGATAGCATTGCTAAATCAATAGCATGAGTCACTGGTTCAATTCTAGAGTGAGTTTAGAGAATGATCTTTGACATTTAAGGACATTATTGATTAATAAATAGTAATATTATGTGACAAACTGGAAAGTATTTGTATCTATAATATAAATCATTATAATTGACACAATATGAACAAACCAATTAGCAACAAAAACTATTTCAACTCAAAAATGCTTTAAACACTCAAAAAAAAAAAAATGTGCTGCTTGTTCAAACTACTGATTTAAAATGAGCTGAATCAACACAATTCTTGATTTTTTTATGGGGCAACTTAAGTGTTTTATATTTAATCCACTTAAATTTGTAAAAACAATTAAGTTAACTTAATCAGTTTCTGTTGGGACATCAGGAATTGTGTGGAACCCAGCATTTTTTACAGTGAGTGTAAAAGACTTTAGAGCAAAACACATGAGAGGATTTATTGCAGCAGATATATGGAGAGGGTTCTGGATGTAGACCTGGTGCAGATGCAATCTGAGGGAGCACTGTGCTCTCCGAACCGTGCCCAGGCGCGGTTCCTAGTTTGTTTGAAAAGTGTGAGTGCTCTGAATACACACCCTCACACTCATAGTGAGAATCGAGTTGGCTGGCCCTGGCCCAGTAGGAAGAGGTGTCCCAGTGCTGTTTGGTTCGGTTGGGCTTTGGTGCGGTACGTTTGTAGTGTGAGAGCAAAAGCCTGAAACTGAAGACATAACATCACTTTTTAAGGGACTGTTTCACATTAATTTATTAATCATTCTTACTTTTCAATGTACACAAAATGTCAGTTTATTAAAGATGCAAACCCCTCGCTGCACGTCAGTTGCACCTTCAGCAAACCTCCTAATATGTGCAGCACGATGACTTTTATGATCATTTATGAGCGTCAGAAGTTGTGGATCTGTTCGACGAAATATTTGACTGCTTGTCACTACATCCAAAATGACTAAAACGATATAACTAAAAGCAATGTCCACTGTGCTGAACAAGAGCGCTTCTCTTCCTGTTAAACCGAACAGTCGAATCATCCATGACGTAAGCACGCTTAGGTTCGGAAGGCTAAATGTAGTGTGAGTGCAGGCCATCGGGGGAGAGGGTAGAGGGGAGAGGGGAAAATTGTGCTTTGGCACGGTTTAAGGTAACTGCCTCTAGTGTGAGTGTGCCCCGAGCTGCATGCAATGCTTTTCAATGGGCTCACCTAACCCCACCTCTAATCCTACCCCTCACAGTGACATCAATAGCTCCATTGAGTGCATTGTGTCTGACATTGCATCACTGAGAGATGCAATCTCAGCTTGCATCATAAAGGCTGCATTCAGATACAATTGGATATATGTCACTTTACCAGAATAAAACCTACTCCAGAGTAAGTTAGCCGTGTATTATAAGCTACCATGGTGGTAAAACCTAATCAAAATCAACCTGCCTTCTTGAGCTCTTAGAGTTTGCTCAAACATGAACTTACCTGCGTAAAAACCCAAACCATTAATGTGCAACAGGCCTCCGGACATTAGAATGAACACAACCTAAGATCACCCTTTCAGATCAGTTTTCTTATCTTGCAGCATGTTTCTGTATTTGATTGTGTTGTGAAGATGGTGATGTTCTCACAATTTATTACTGTTTTTGTATTTCTGAGTGTATTCTAAATTTAAAGCACAGTTGAGCTCTCTTGGCCACTGTATATTTCAGGGCCTTTAGACTGAGAAGTAAGTTTAAGTTACCTTTACTGGCCCTCACGGGCAAACATTATTCATGATTCTGAGTCATTCAAGCAGGTAGAATGGCCTTTCTTTGTACAACTACAAAAACAGCAAAAGCAAAAGGTAGAAGGGGAGAGAGAGAGAGAGAGAGAGAGAGAGAGAGACTCCTAGTACAAAGGTTGATTCATGACTGAGACATTATTAGTCAGTAATTGAAGAACAGCTTCATCCTGATGAAAGCTGGCAGATGGTGGAGGTGGAGGCCACGGGGAAGGTGCCAGGTATGACCACAGGATCACAAACCCATCTTTATGTCCTTTATAAAGACTCAAAAGAACTATATCACAGTACAACGACTTGAACAATGCAACACTGTAAGAGTTATGTAACATCATTATATTGACAGCGAGGGAGTGCCCAATAACAACCAAGACTGCAGAGTCAGACTATACTCATCCTAAACTAAAATCTGCACCATTATCCCTGAAAAAAAAACACACATTAGACACTGGAGAAACATTATCTTGCTACATTAGATTAAACGATGGGTGGTTTGGGGAATAACAACAAAGACTTCTTTGTTCTTGACTCTT
This sequence comes from Danio aesculapii, assembly GCF_903798145.1. NCBI lineage: Eukaryota > Metazoa > Chordata > Actinopteri > Cypriniformes > Danionidae > Danio > Danio aesculapii. The sequence goes on along the minus strand of NC_079443.1, from coordinate 24,679,305 downwards.
TTTTTTCAACCACTCCCTCTCAGGAAGCAATTCCCACACTGAACGGCCTCAGAGAGACTTCAGCCCTGCTCTTTGTGGGACCAGAGGGTCAGAGGTGGTCGTGAGGGGTCCCCAGCTGGAGAACGTAAATCCAGACAAGCTTTGACTGCCTGTGCTGCTTGCTTAATTAGCTTTTATCTACTTTGGTTTGCACTAGGCTATATTTTCTCAACAAGAAGGTGCTAAACATGCCTTAAAATGCCTTCTGAGGATAACAAGACGCATATATTGAGCATGTATTTTTGGGGGAGTATCTTGGCCCAGCGTACAGACATTGTAAGAGCACTCAGACATGTCTTCGCCTGCTCATGCAGTGTTTGTGCTTTGAGTCAAACATTATCCAGTCTGAACAAGCACTCTGGGTGTTTCTCAATAACAGGGTGTAGCAATAATAAGAGCTTGACTTTCACGAACACACGTGTGGTTTACATTTGACAAATAAACCTGAAAGGCAAACACACCTGTTGTTTCATTTAAAGTAGAAAACAGTAAATAAGTGCACTTACGAGATTTATGACATTCGTTATCAGGTCTGGATAATCTCTGGAAAAAATAAATCTCTCTTTTAAATCAGATAAAAGCTTATCTTTCAGCTAGCTGTCAAGAATCTTTAGTTAACAGATATTTTTTACTTTGTGATACTAAATTGCTGCAGAATTAGGTTTAAATTAACTCTCTTGCAAGCAAACAAGAAATAGAGACGATATCTAAAAATGTAACCTTAGCTATGGACGTTAAACTTTTGCAAAACAGAAAAAAGAAAATCATTTCTATTTACTAAAAGTCCAGCATAATTAAAGTCATATGATGTTAAATGTAACCATTTATAAAAGAAAGATTATATATGCAACATGAAGTTTGTGGTACCATTAAAATACTGATGCAGTGATATAAGCTCAAAAAACAAATAGTTCCAGCTGACTGTGAATAATATTAAGAAACAGTGCTTTATTTGGAGCAACATCTGTAATCGCCTTTGTGACACTATTTGCGTTAATGCACATTTCATACAGAAAATTACTTTTTTTACAGTATTTGATATGTTGACAGAAGTTTTTCCTCTATTCATTTCAACATTTTGATGTGCTAAACCACTTTTACTCCCACAACACATTTAACAAGAATGAAAACTCTGCTAGCTTTGTGCTGCTACTTATATTTTGGACTTGAAATTGTGATATGTTCTGAAAAAATAAATAAATGAAAAAAAATAAATAAATAAATTCAAAAAGAACAAAAAAATGTAAAAAAAAAAACTAAATAAAAAAAAAAATTGTTGAAATTTTGTAGTTTGTAATTTTGTTTCCAATGTTGTTTTGTTTCCAATATCTTGGATTTAAATGTATTAACTTTCTATTGCTAAAGATGTTCGGTGACTAAAACATTATGTATTTTAATATTATTAATAAATATATCCATTTAATAAATCTGTTTCAATCTTTAATCTTGTTCAAATGCACCAAAATATATGGCTTATATTTACTGATAAAAATATTCATTTGCATAATGGAGTGTACTCAATTATGCTGAGCACTGTATATATATATATATATATATATATATATATATATATATATATATATATATATATATATATATATATATATATATATATATATATATATATATATATATATATTAATTAGGTTAACTAGGCAGGTTAGGGTAATTAGGCAAGGTATTGTATAACGATGGTTTGTTCTGTAGACTATCAAAACAAAAATGCTTAAAGGGGCTAATAATTTTGACCTTGAATTTTTTTTTTATTAAAAACTGATTTTATTTTTTAATTTTTTAATTTTATTTTACAGACATACTGTAAAAATTTCCTTGCTCTGTTAAATATCATTTGGGAAATATTAAAAAAAATATATATAGATTTAATATATATATATATATATATATATATATATATATATATATATATATATATATATATATATATATATAGATATAGATATAGATATATATAGATATAGATAGATAGATTTACATGAAAGATAAGGTCAGGGATTTGTAAACAATGTGTTTATGTGAAATCATATTGCATCTGGAGAATCTATAATCTCATCAACCTACAGCTCCTGCTTCACCGCAAACCACTGTAAAGCAAAGGCTTGAGGACCCCACAGTTTCCACACAGTACAAAAATAGCAGGTACATTTAGAGATCATCATAACTGATAAAGCTGATAACCCAAAATGGCATGTTAAGACCAAGATTAAAGACACGGGTTCACACTAACTGATATCTCCACACACGCTCTTCTACAAAACCTTAGCAGGACAGATAAACTATTTTTGACCTCTTTGCTTTTCTCAGTTCCAGATATATTCTGGTTAGCTTGCACAATGATGAGTGAACAGAAAACAAACTGTAGAATTGTACACATTGGGTGGCCTTATGCAATTATGAGCATATTTGAGCAGTTAATCCTTCAAACTGAACTGGTTTCTCTCCATTGACGCAAATATTTCTATAGCATGTCGTAACTCACAAAAGTGTGTCGTGTAGCTATTGCGTATAATCTAGGCACAAATCCAGCCCCACCACGCCTGTTCTCTGTTCCTTCATTATTATGTGTCAGGAATTCTGTCTGCAGAGGTCAGACTGGAGTGTTTGGATGTTTGCCATAGATTTAATTACTTAAATCTCTTCTGTGTCCTCCCTCCATTTTCTTTAGTTTGAAAACAATGTTTTGTAAAGCAATGGCTATGCATAGAATGTGTTTGTTTTGTATACCACTGCAATACTTCTCCATTGGTTTTTCTATGTAAACATGTTCTAGTCAGATGTGGATGACTGTTTTGTCCACTTTTTCTGCATTGTCTTGTCTTTTGTTCTTTTTTAAATCCACTTCACTCATACTCCTAAAAGAATAAAAATTCTAAACATGAAGGACACTTGAGAAACATTTACTTGGTGATAAAGTTTACACATTAACATCCTAGATGTTTGTAAGTATGCGCTCAGGTCTGTAATCCTACATCTTCATGACACCTGCTAACATCACCTACTATGTCTCTATTCCTGAGATATGACAATAGACCCTTTTTACATTTCCAGGTTTCTCAGTAGTAGAAGTCGTCATAGTTGGGTAAACTTAGGGTGCAGTGAATGGGAGAGTACAACAAATTAATTAATTAAATTTTTTTTTTTCAAACATCGTTAAATGCGTCATAACAATGTTCATGGGTCCCATGACCCATGAAAATGCTCGGTTGTTCTAATCTACATTTGGGTGAGATTTGGACAGTCCAAAACAAAATCTAAATAAATAGTTATCTATACAGACAATTATTATTTAGATATAGTCTTAATGCGTTTTATTTTATTGGTAAATCATATATAGTTTTTAAGGTGGCGCATTGGGTAGCACGATCACCTCACATCAAGAAGGGTGCTCGTTCGAGTCCCGGCTGGGGATTGGGTAAACAAAATTGGCATGTAAAGTGTATGTGTGTGTGTGAATGCGAGAGTGTATGGTAGACATGGAACGATAACCATTTTCAAGGCTTACCACGGTTTGGAAATATCAAGGTTTTAAAACCAACAAAAATTTCTGCTATACCGTTCCCGTAAATCTGTGTTTTTGAAAGTAATGACGACAGCAGAAGTCAATGATTCATTTGAATTATTTACACTGACATGTTTACTGCTCCAAAATATTATAAATGTTTCTCAAAATAAGATCTATTGTGTTATAAGTGAAAAAAAAAGTTGTTCTTTTTACCCAGACATTTAAGAAGAATATATTTTAGAGCAGTAATCACAATAACGTAAAACCGTGAAATTTTTATCCAAGGTTATCATACCATCAGAATCTTACACCGGCCCATGCCTAGTGTATAGGTGTTTCCCGGTATTGGGTTGCGGCTGGAAGAGCATCCACTGCGTGAAACATATGCTGGAATAGTTGTTAGTTAGGTTCTCTGTGACGACCCCTGCTAAATATGAGACTAAGCCGAAGCAAATTGAATGAATGAGTTATTAAACTGTATTCATTTTTTTATTTATCTCGACATCAATTTAATATTTTGTACCTTTCTTTGAAATCTCCAGATACTTTATTGTGACAATTCTTAAAATATATTTTAATTATAATTAAAATAGTAACAAATTAAATGTATTTATTTATTTATTTATTTATTATTATCATTATTTTATTTACGTTTATTTAACATCTTTAACTCACAGATTAATTAATAAGTCCTTAAACTCTATTGGCAGGACAATTGGCAGTATTTCTGCAGAGAAGATTTCCAGTTAAATAATTTCATAGGTTTGTATATGTGAGTGTTCCCAGTGGTAGACTCTGAGTCCATCTGCCAGGATGTTGCAGACGTCTCCATCCAGCACTCATTGGCATTTATTAGATGCCTGTTTTCACCCTCCCCCTCCATATGGCAAGCTTATGGCTGTTGTCATAGCAACAGATCCTGCCTCCCCTCATCGCCTCCCCTCCTGTCCCCCATTGGCAGATCCAGACATTCCATGAGCAACAGATCCTGAGCTCTCAATCAGGACGAGCCAGACTGCCTTTAACATGAAACCATCCTCATCCACACTGGATGCATTTCTGAAAACATCTGCATTCACACTACACCACCTAAGGTAACGATCAAATTCTAGTTCAAAATCATAGCCTATATCGATTTATTAAGTAAAACACTAATTATAATGACATTTGTTATTAAACATGTGTATTAAATTTTGTTGAGAGAGGAAAAAAATTGGCCCCTAACTGACTGTTACATGTATTTAGAACAGAACGCAATAAAAATCAGACTATAAGTATATAGTAAGTATTATAAGGAACTATATAATCACAGAATAAAGCGTATGTACTTTTAAATAAAATAAAACACAAATGATAACAGTTTTGGTTATAAGCAAATTATGTTTAATTTTGAAATGTGTTAAGAGAAAAAGGTATCTAATTTAGAAAAAAAAACTATATATTTTTACCAGCATTCAGAAAAGAACAAAATAAAAGTCTGAAAAAGTGGATATATAACTGATTAAATATTTTTCAAAAAAAAAAAATTAGGTATATGCAGAAGTATGCAGAAGGACTTTTAATTTTTCAGTAACCTGGGTCAAATGCTTCTGGTGAGCTGTATGCCATTGCAAAATCAGCGCATTTAAGGCCTGTTTTCTTTAAAAACCAATGATCTTCACTGCCTGATTGATATACATTAGAAAGTGGATCACAGAATGTACAAAAAGCACTGCATTAAAATACATTTTTCCATGCCATGTCTTTAAAATATGAACATGGGCCGGTTGCACCAGCAGTGCATAAGTTAAAACATAGCCTAGTTGTGACTTAAAGGGACACTAAGTTACAATTTACGCCCTACTAAATATTTTTGTGTTGCACCACTGAACTTAGTCTCCCCGCAATGTTTAACTGTTGAAAAGAGACAACAGTGAGATTAGTTTACATAGAGGAGCTCGCGATCATAGTGAAGAATGATCTCCCTCTACTCACAACCTTTTTTTTCTCCTAAATCTCGCATTTTTTTCGGGTTGTGAAAGAAGAGTTTCATTATTTTCAAGGAGAGTTTTGTGTTAATTGTATCCATCAATTAAAATGAGAATTTCTTCATGACTGAGTTTTTCTCTGTGCTCTTTCCATGTGTAGGATATAAAAAATTGAAGTTTAATGTTGAGAACTTCATGTGTATTTTGCATGAACTCACGGCTAGAATTTAATGTACTACAAAAATGTGATTTTTAAATTAAATTTTCATAGGACAGTTATATATAGATGCATTAGTTGCACAATATTAAAGCAGTTTAACGATATAAATGCTTTTTATTGGATATTACGTCATTCAATGCGACTACGCATGACTTTACGGAGAGCTTACAACATACTAACTGCGGTTTGCCTTAAGAACATGTGGTGCAACCGAATTTAGTTACAAACTAGCTAGCAGTTACTAAGCCCCTAGTGTGGACTTTACGTTCCAGTTTAAGAAAGAACTTACGAACAGCTGGTGCAACCTTAGCCTGATCCAGATGGGCGTCTGTGTAAACGGCTTTCCATCTTGTTTCACGCTTGAACAACTAAATGAATGCTGAAGTCTATTTAACTGATTGTATTTTAGGGTGCTTTCACACTTGGTTCATTTGTCTGGACTGAACCCAAGTTCGATTGTCCCCCCTTGTCACCTTCTCAGTTGGTTTGTGTTCACGTCATCTTTTTTCCTTCTGAACCCCGGTACGCTTGCATCATCAAGCTGCTGTTTTGTGTACAGCTGTTGCTAGGTGACTTCCATGAAAGCAAAGCAGAAAAATGGAGACATACGCATATCACAGTCATTCTGCTTCTACTGAATCTTTTGCTTTTGTATAACCAAAATACAGAGAGCCACTTGCATCTATCTGCCGCAAAAATTATATTTAAAACATTCAGAACGTCACACAATGTCTGCAGAGGACAAGCAGACATAAGCCCCTTTCACACAGTGATACCAGTAAATATCCGGAAAATTACCGGATCGACTGTAGTGGTAAATTTAAAAAAGCGCTGTTCACACAGGCAAGGGTGTTCTAGAATTTTTCTGGAAAAAGACCATTCACACATCCATTCCAAAATCCCAGTAAATTCTGACATTATAAACCAGAAATGAGCTCAAAATGGCTGCGATTATATTTGTAAAATAGGGATCCAGCTTGATGGTTTCACTTTTATTTAAAGCTTTAGCATTCATGCAGCTTATACCAGAGACATCTAAAGTGTTTACACATTTGACAACATTACAAATTCTGTGGATGGATAAGTATTGTGAACAACTTCGATGAAAACATATGGCGGAACACTTTCACATGTTGAGATGTACATAATATGTGTGTGTGTGGTGCTCACCGGAGCATTCATGCACTTCACATGCACATGCGTCAAGCAGAGCTTGAAGGTAAACAAACGGTGGTTTATCATAAGCATTTTATCGATCATTTTTTACACAGTTGGCATTAAAAAAAAGGAACATAGAAACGTTATCAGACTAACATCTAGCAGCTAAATGTGTCTGGAAAAGTATTCAAATGCTTTTATTTTCATAAACAGTGTGGATGTGAACGCTTCTGAATGTTCTGATTGGCTGGAGTAGATGTCCCACATCTGCATGTTCTAAGCGTGAATGCGCTCTTTCCGGCAATCTTCCTTCGGTTTTCACACAGCGCAGCATTTCCGCAAATTACCGGTAATGTTATAACTTCTCTGTTCGTAAATTGTCGATATTTTCAAAAAAGGCCCGTTCACACATACAGAGCTTTCCGGAAAATTGCCAGTAATTTTCCAGAAAGGTCTGTATGTGTGAAAGGGGCTATTATCACTGTTAGCACTGGGTCAGTCTCACTTGTCACCAGGGTAGGTGATACACAGACATACACACACAAATGAACGCTATGAAAACTAAAGTTTGTTGGTAAATGTTGTTTGGTACAACTGCATTCATATCAGAAGTGAATCATCACAGAGTTTGCATGAACCGTACCCCAGACCACCTCTTTCAGGTGGACCCGGGTAGAGTTCGTGGGTGCGCACCCGAGTTCAAAAGACAGCATTCACACAAGCTAAACATACCTTACTCTGAAGTCAAACGAACCCAAGTGCAGACCAAAAGTGCTAGTGTGAAGGCACCCTTAATTAAATTGCAACATCAACGCTGTAAAAGGAACCAAATAAAGTTAAAAAAAGTCACTTTAAAGGTTCACCGGAAGTTTATCGGTATGGGGGGAAACCCTAGCTGTGCATATACCCTATTGTCCCTTGTTTTTCAGTATCCATGTAAAACATCATTGTCATTTGCCAGTGTAGTGGGTCGGTAACACAAGCACAGAATGTACAACTGAACATTTAAATAGCACAGAGCAACCTTTTTGTTTGTTGGTTGGTTGGTTTGACAGCAGCCTGTGACATCAATTTAGCAATGCTATATAATGTACAGTACTTAATGTATGCAAGAGTGGAAACAACTTCAAATACTTCCATTTTTGGTCATACAAAAGTTCTGAATGTATCTGTGAAGGCTTTACATTTGTTTACATACAGGATGCATTTTCAACCATCTCAGATTCTTTAAACTTCAGATGAAAGAAACTCAGTGTGATTGGGACTTGACAAATCAGATGAAACACAATCCAGAAGTGCCAATCATGTCACGATGGACAGCCATGCCTTTGTTTTCAAATGTATGTGGTACATCGAAGCACAACCCAACAGTTTTAGCTGAAGTGAGGTCTGAAGGGTTTCCAAAATCTCAAGCTTTGTCTAAAATTGCATACTAAGATAGATACTAAATTTGAATTAGAATTTACTTCATGACTGTTAGAAAAGTATGTTGTATATATAGTATATTGAATACGAGCAGTATGAATCGGTCACCATTTTGACATTATAAAATGACCTACAATGACATCAGTTGCGTCGCTTCACTCCCATTCATGAATCTCTCACAAGGGCTCATAGTATAGTATAGTATAGTATAGTATAGTATAGTATAGTATAGTATAGTATAGTATAGTATAGTATAGTAGAGTAGAGTATAGTATAGTCCATCCAATAGTGTCCATTGGATGTGCACTACAGGATCTCGCTGGAAGTAGTAGGTTATCAGTGCACATTTCACCTATTCACATACTGAACGCTTTAATTTTGGACCTACTACTCGGCTTGCATACTGTTTTTCACAGACTATATAGGAGGCAAGTATGCAATTTTTTATGCAAATCAGTTTTTCGAGGGTAAACTGAACAAATGTATTGAAACAAAAGAGTAAAAGTAGCCTCTTTTTATTGTGCATTACTCTGGACCACTTTATCGCTGTAAAAAAAGTTGGGTTGTTGTAAGCGACCTTTGGGAGCAATATGGATAAAAATAAATCTTTGGGTTAAAAAATATAATTTAAATTGAATTGAAAACAATGACCTAACATTGAGTTTGTCCATATTTTACCCAATATTGAGTTACGACAACCCAGCATATTTTATCGTAAAACCTGGTCCTTTACAACAGCAGTTTCCATTAGCACTGATCCCTTGAGCCTCTAAATCAATACGGTGCTGTGTTCAATGTGGAGTGTAACCCCATGATACCCGATTCTCATCAAGGAAACTGCATCGTTTGATTGTTTGGTGGAAGATGGACGACTTGACCTACTTCTGACAAACAACCACACAACATTTGACAACAGGGCGTGTGGCAGCAAAGACTCTTAAGCACTTGCCCTGTTCTCAGTCATATGCTAAAACAGGAATGCTTACTGAATATCAGATTACAATCACATGCAAAACACAAGAAGCTTTTGAAGACCTGCAACATCTATTTTGTCTAAATCTTTATCCTTTCAGCTTATTAAATGTTATTTAATAGTTAAATATTGATTTAATTCACATGAGCATATAACAAACTTGACAAAATGTGTAACTTACTGAGTCAGTGGCTACTCCGTAGGAATTTGCATGATCTCATTTGTGCATTTAGTATGAATAGCTCATCCCCGGTGATGGTTGGGTGTTGTTTGGATGCACGACTCCTTCGAAATTGTACATTTTCATATGACTGGAAGTCACTTTTTTGCCAGTTTGTGTTGTTGTAAGTTGTCTTGAACTTAATGCTGACACCAAGTGGACTGGATGTAGAATAACTTGAAAGTTTTCAGGTTGCTGCTGAAAAACTTGCTGAATATGTTGAAATGAATGAATGAATGAATGAAACTGAGCTAAAAACTCAATTAAAATGAAAAGATTTTGAAGTGCCATTTGGGTCTCCTGTCCCGAACTGCACCACTGCCTGCAGACTCTTGTGTACAGGGACATAGAAGACCTCAAGGGATTTTTGGGCAACTCTTTTATGTTTTTTTTTTTTATTCCTCCTAGGCTGGTTTGTTACATGACAAATGAAGTGTTTGCAAAATTATTAACCCTTGTGTACTGCTCAAATTGACTATCCTTTTATTATGTTAGTGGCTGTTTTTTGCCCCCATTGACGTCCATTATAATCACATTATAATTATAAATTTTGATTCCAAAGCCATGACAGCACATAATCATGCTTTCTTGATTGTTGGTAGTGTTCCCTGTTGGGAAGAGTTAAAGTGTGTAATTTCACTGTTGATCATTAGTTGAAAGCATTAGCGCTTTAGAATCATTTTAGCCACATGTCAACATTTCTAAAACTTTAACAAAAATGAAAAACATACATCAAAGTATAAACGTAGGCTCATTCGGAATATCAATATTTACCAATATAATAAACAGCACTGGTTAAAATAACAGAAGATGTGTCTGAAAAGTGAAGCCCCCTGCAGTGAGAGGAGATGCAGGTGTGCAGCTGTTACCATGTGTTGTGGTTAAAGCTCACATCACCTCAGGAATGCTGTTCAGTTCAGTGAACAAAGCTTCACCCCTGCTGTAAGGTTCATCAGAGGGAGGAGAGTCTTCAACAGGAGTCCTGAGTTTCTGGAGCAGCCTGACCAGCCCAGCCTGAGAATTGAGTACCACCCCCTTATTACTCACAGCCAGAGGCATGTACTGTACACAACACCGTATCAACATCATTTTATGTGTTTACAAGGAAAATTGTATAACATTCAGTTTAATTCAATTCATGTTTATTTATATAGTATTTTTATCATGTAGATTGTGTCAAAATAACTTAACACAGAAGTTGTAGTAAACTGAAACTGTGTCAGTCCAGTTTTCAGAGTTGAAGTTCAGTTTAGTTCAGTTCAGTGTGGTTTAATTTTTTTGTCCAAACACAGAAGAGCAAATCTATCTATGCGCAACTCCACAAGTCCCAAAACCAAGCAAGCCAGTGGCGACATTGGTGAGGAACAAAACTTCAGCAATTAACGAAAGTGAAGAAAAAACCTAGAGAGAACCAGGCTCAGTTGGAACTACTTGTGCAGAGCTGCATGTAGTCTAGGCACTGGGGCTGGAGAATGCTGAACGTCCATCGTGGAGAAACTGTAGGTGTGAATATAGGTTACCGGCGAGTGTTCAGGCTGGTCCAAGGGATCAATGCAAAGAGTCGTCTGTGTATGATATGGGAATGACCTCTTCTACTCTATTAAGGCATATCCTCATAATTCAAAATGCTTAAACATCATAGTTTTTGATATTCAAAATTTGACAGGTTTCCTGTGAGTTTAGGGGTTTAGGGGTAGGGTGAGGCCATGTATATATAATCAGTTTTTACAGTATAAAATACATTATACCTTGTAAACTATATATATATACAAGTATGTGTGTGAGTTTGTGTTTTTTATACAATAGTATTTTTAGGCAAATTTAAATATAATTTACTTTTTTTAAATACAAAAAAGGGATTAAGAAGAAATCTGGAAATTATTTTAAAAATTGGATCGAAATGTGTTCGTTATGGTTACAAACAGCAACATTGTTTCTAAATTAAGACTCTTTGACACGTGAGAGTGATGGAATCTCAATGACTCAAAGTCCACTTTGCTTAAATAGAGACAGAATCCAAAAACAACACTGAGCAGCTGTAAGTGTCATTTCAGACATGCGGCTCTGGGATTTACACTTGAGGCGGGTCTGATGGGGGAGGACTGGACCAGAGATTCCAGCCATTCCCTGCGGCTTTCGGACAGCATCTGAAAGCTCGACTCCCTCTGAACCCTCTTCCAGCCGGCCGACCAGCGGGGTCTGCCTGTTGTGGTTTGTCTGTCACCATTGAGTTTGACTGTCCGCCTGCATCCAGATCGAAATCTGTTCGTTCAGCTCAGTCAGACTTCAGAGTTTCAGCGGAAGTCCAAGTGCTGGCAGAAGAAGAGGCAGATGGTGTTTCCACAAGTGTTGATTATTAGATAACGCTGAAATGACACTGAATTTATAATAAAAACGACTTGAGAAATTCTTATACAAGTGATTGACATGACTGCTAGATGTTAACACTTCATAAAACTCTTCTAACTTTGATTGCAGTCAAGGTTTATGTAAACGCATCTGCCTCATTTAACTCGGAAATTATTTTTTACGACAAAAAGGCACCAAAACACCATGTTCATTTATCTAGAAATATCATGAGAGAAATAAATATGTTTGTCATCTTCCGCCTTCTAGAGGTTGTGTGAGGAATTGCACATATTCGCTTTTTTAATCTTCGTGTTTAACACGTCAAATCGCTTAATCTTTGAAGAAAATACGTCTATACAGCATGTTGTTTTTTACCGGAACAATATTTTTAATATTGCCAACTGGACTCAAGTATGATCATTACCTCAAATATTTTTTATTACAAATAAGGTTAAAGAAATATCGTTTAAATTCCTTCTCAGAGTTTATCCGACAAAAATATTTCTACAAAAATGTGAAATTGATATTGAGTTGGGATGCTCTTTTTGTAAAAACTTTAATGAAACTATTTCACATTTATTTTGGTCTTGCCAATACTCGACGTTTTTGGATTAATGTTTAAGCTTGCTCGTGTTATTTTAAAATCATTTTCCTTATCTTATAAACATGTGATTTTGGGTTATTATGTTAAGGGTCGCTTTTTAAAATATGCTGGTTTTATAATAAACTTTATTTATTATTAATATGTAATTTTCACATACATAAATCCAAGTTTGCCAAAAGCAAACCTCTCTTCATTGTGCTGGAAAAAGAGATTCAAATGTATATACAAGTGATTTCATAAGTCTAAAAATAGAAAAGCAATTAAAACAGTTAATATACGCTCCTTCTTTAACATTTTTGCATAAAAATGTTTGTATATATGCGCATTTCCTATAGTAAAAGTGCATTTAATAACCCTTGTTATTAACTAAAATTGTGAAAATGTGTGTAATAAATTTATATGTAATTTGATGATTATGTACCCTCTCCTCTGTTTTTTTTATTATTTAATTTCTTTCTCTCTCTCTCTCTCTCTCTCTCTCTCTCTCTCTCTCTCTCTCATTTAATCCATTCTTGCTAAGAAATTTAAAGTGATTTTGTTGTATAAGAAAACTGTACATGCTGGTCCTTGTAAAAAAAAAAACATGTAAAATCGCCCCAAACAAGTTTTAATTACAAACTTGATAATGTTAGGAGCTCAAATTACAATTTAGGTCATTTAGCTACTTGTAATTGGTATGCAAATACATGTAAGCTGTATATAACTTTTGTTATGTCAGGTTATGCTTTTTTTTAAAAAGGATTCGTTTAAACAACAAAAGGTAGTTTAAGTCAGAACATAGACAGTATCACTTACATCAACTCAAATATTTGAAGAACAATAGTACAAATATATTGTTTATAAATATTTTATACTATATATAAATATATTACTGTTATTGATTTGTAAATAATAGGCTATTAAAGAATTAAGTAGAACAAAATCACATCTGCATCAGGAATTCGTTTTTATACATTTTAAATTAAATGGAGGATGCTTTGGAATAAGTTATAGTCGTTTTTTTTATATAGCTTTCTGATTACATTCTTTTTACAAGCAGTGACCAAATTTTCATTACTCTGATATTGTATGGTCTGTGTATTTAACTACCTGTTAACATTACCCCATCTAGTGGTTCTAAATAAATAGTGCAGCAGAGATGAGTTTAGTCAAAAGTTCAGAATAGAAAGATACTTTTTCTACTTTCTTTTTTTTTTTTTTTTTTTTTTTAAGACAAGAACTGGTTGTCACATTTATTTTTACTTCAGTAAATATTTCTTGGTGTATATTTATAATAATTATAATAATTTATAATCATTATTTTTAATACATTTTTCTCTGTACACTCAACTGGCCAAGAGCATCAAATAATTAATATTTTTGAATGTTCTAAAAAGTCTCATGTCACATGAAAACATTGTAAAGTGCTGACTAAAATTTTATTAACATTTTACAGATATGTGTGTGTATGTATGTATATATATATATATGTTTTTGACTGGTACAATTCTGTATATGCACATACTGTAGTGTAATTATGAGCATAGATTTCCTTCATCATACAATGGCCTACACATCCATCAAATAAAATCATATTCACATTCTTCACAGGCTTCCAGACATGCATTTATACTACTGAAAACACATCTACTGTGCTTGAATTAATGTCAAGCATATGTGTTGTGATATGACCCGGTGTCAACAAAAATCTATGAACAGTTCAAATCAAAAAGGGCTTTCAGGAGAGGTTTTATTTTGTACAAGCTTTATGTCCAGCTATATATTTCACATGTTCTACAGAAATATAGATCAGTATTATTATTATTATCATTGAAAGAAATGTACATTCAGAACCTCTTGACTATATACCAGAGACGTTATAAATGTATGTGCTTCTGTGTGTGCTCGTGTCAGTGTGTGTTTGTGCAGCATTTGGTGGTGTTTCTTCATGCAAAGCGAACAGCAGTATTTATATCTGTGCAGGGAGTATTGCTTAAGACTAAACTACAGCAGTAGTACAAACTAAAACAGGGTCAAGCTGTCAGTTTGTCTTTGGAATATAGACTGAAATGTGGTTTTTACAATCATCACGACCTAAACCAAGCAAACGCACCCATATAACCCACTGCGTGACCCTGATGATCATTACAGTAACGCACAAGCAACTACAGCTCTACGTGTCAGCTGGTGGTTTACTACAGCCTAACACATGCCTAGATTTACAAAACTAGCACAATATGCCTGATGAGAATCAACGAATAAAGCGAATGACTGAGAACAAACGAGCTGCCTGTCCGGGCAGTCGCGAGAGACCTGACATCTGAATATTATTAGTACTCAATACCAAATATTGTAAACATAATACAGCATTAATTCGGCACATTGAAATATCAGTCACCATGGGCAGTCTATACACATGTACAGTCTAGTCAGTACAGTTTATATAGGATCATGGAACGATGAATGGGAGAGAAAAAATGTCAAGTTATAACACAAGACCTCCATTGATATATATATATGCACATTGATAATGTTATTACGTGTAACACACTTATTATGTAGAAGAATGCCAACCTGAAAGGCAAAACACTGCTTTGTATCATTGACCACCATTTAAATTGAACCAGATTTGTACTACAGTGAGTACTAATGTTGCACATTAGTGATAATAAAAGACCAAAATATGTCAATTGAATGTTAATTTACTCTTCTTTCTTTCTTTATTCATTTTTTATTTATTGGTGATGCATAAAATGCAAGATAATGGCCACCGGCACAGTTAAAACATTTTCAAGGAAAAATAAAATTCATTCATTCATTCATTTTCCTTCGACTTCGACCTTCCAGCTGCAACCCAGTACTGGGAAACATCTATACACACCCATTTACACACATACACTACGATCAATTTAGTTTATTCAATTCACCTATAGCGCATGTCTTTGGACTGTGGAGGAAACCGGAGCACCCGAAAGAAACCCACATGAACATAGGAAGAACATGCAAACTCCCGCAGAAATGCCAACTGACCAAGTTGAGGCTCGAACCAGCAACCTTCTTGCTGTAAGGTGACAATGCTAACCACTAAGCCACGTGTCACCCCAAAACTAAAATTATACTGATAATTATACATAATAATACCCATTTATACATAATTCTAATGTGCTGTTGACTATAAGAAACCTGTTGCTTTGCTTCACAAGACCTCAATACAAGAATATATTTTTATAAGAGTATTACATTTGCTTTGCCTGTATTTATTTATTTATTTATTTATTTATTTATTTATTTATTTATTGTCTTTAACTTGCAATTTCTGACTCACCAACCACTACGGTTTCAGCTTAAAAATTTTTTTATGTTCTGCAGAAGAAAAAAGCCCCCTAATGTTGGCCCGAGGGTGAGTAAACTATTGAAAAGCATCCCAGCAGGCACCTTGATGTCAAAACAACATAAAAAAACATGTTTAAAAAATGCCGATCGATTTTATGTCAATTGACTATCTTGATGTCAAAATGACATCAAAATGACACCTGACATTGGCGTCAAACATCGATTACAGTAATATATTTTGTCTTGTTTTTTGATGCCAATGTTTGCTATCAATTTGATGTTGTTTTGACATCAAGGTAGTTTACATGCATTGTAGTAAATTTGTAATTGAAGCCTTCAAATAAAATACTTTTCTTTTATTCCACTCTGGACCCCTCACACCCAGCACACTTCCTGTTTGAACTGTTACTGTCTGGTCGGCGCTACAGAGCACAGAGCACAGAGCACAAAAACAGCCAGACACAGGAAAAGTTTCTTTCCTCAGGCCATCTATACCTCAAGAACAGTTCAATATTCCTTATAACTTATATAATAACTTATATATTTATAACAAATCAGTACATGCAATTCAACACCCGGAACTATTTTGTCTAATTGCATTTCTGTTTAATGTTTGTCATCTTTTTTCATATATATTTTCGTTGTCACTTGTCACTGTATGTACACTGGAAGCTTCTGTAGCCAACACAAACTTCTTGTGTGTGTAAGCACACTTGTCAATAAAACCGATTCTGATTCTGATATTATAATATTTTTGTATATGAAGAGTTTAGATGCAAAAACCTCTAAAACCTAAAATGAGCCTTTTCAGTAATTTTACACTTAGTGAAAAAAGAATAGGTTATTTTTATTGCATTTAAGTGAAGTTTCACAAACTCATTTCGAGAGGAGCACATGATATGATTGACTACAGCTAATCCTTGTCACTAATCATTAGCTAGCCTATCAGATCATTCTAAAACTACTATAAATATCCTGCCTAAACTTTATTCCCTATCTTCGTTTTTGGAACCCCCCTATATCCTTCCCTCCTCCTTATTGTAAGAGTGGGTGACACGGCGGCTCAGTGGCTGACACTGCTGCCTTGCAACGGGAGGGCCAAAGGTTCAAGTTCTAAATGAGCCGGTCGGCACTCTTTGCGCGTAGTTTGCATGTTCTCCAAATGTTCGCGTGGGTTTTTCCCGGGTGCTCCAGTTTTCTCCCACAGTCTAAAAACATGTACGAATTGTATTAACAGTCACAAGCACTTAACGCATACATACTGAATCAATCACAACCACCATATTAGCTAAAGTATAAAACAGGGGGCTCTCCAGAAATACCTGATCTCGTATCCCTCCCGGTATTCTCTCCCGGGACAGCATGGCAAGCCTGCTATTAAAGTCGAGCAGTATATAAGTGTGAACTCTTGAAAGTGAAATACCTGAACATAAACATATGGAGGCTAAGAAAAACACAAATTTTAGAGGAAAATTTCAGATGGCACTTCTAGGTTTTTGCATCTAAACTCTTCATATGTTATTTCATTATTTTGGTGGTCAATATGGCATCACCGTGTGGAGTTTTTGACATCTAATTGTGTCAGTTTGATGTCATTTTGACATTATAGTGTGCCTGCTGGGACCTGAACGTATTGTTGTGGTCTTATTACACTAAACAACATTTTTTTGGAGATTAATATACTCAGCATGTGCTGTATGTGGATTAAGTGTCCAAAAGTTGCTATCTATTTACATTTAGTTGTTTTTCTTTGAGAAGTTTTCAAAAATTGACACGGCTGTAGATTATGAATGTTTTGCCTTCCAGTCACATGAATGAAAACTACAAACACAGCAAATGCATCACTTAAGTAAAAACCAGTAATAAATAGAAACAACATTAATATGATGATAAAAAGAACACACATATGAAGTAATCTGCTTTTAAGTTTCCCTCTTCAGATGAGATCACATTGAGCAGTAGGCAAAAGGCTTTGGGAGTCTGTGCTGCAGCTCTTGGTGGACTCGTGATTGTCTGTGAGAAACATCAGCAGTTGAGCTGTTTACATTCAGGTTTATTTACGTCCCAATTATACGGGACAAAAAAGCAAAATATAAAAAAAAAATATGCTGATGCTGTAAATTGATTATGTAAAAGATTATTCAGAAATCAGTAAAAATATCTGCCATTGGGCTCATTTGTTTAAACACATCAAACTTAGTTTATCTGGAACAGGAATGAGAGTGAATGTCCTAAGAGTGGGCAGTGGTAAAGTGTATGCTATAACTAAGATTATTTCAGAGTATTATATTTAAAGTACATATTTCTGTGCTTGGGAAGTGAATTATGCAAAATATGTCAATTAATAACTTGTTAATTTTATATTTGGTAATTGTTAAAAAATAAAAACATTTAAAATTCACTAATGTCACAAAAGTTTGGAGTCAGTACAATTTTGAAAAAAAAAGAAGTATTTTATGAGCACTAGCGTTATAAAAAAGTGATAGTGGAAAATTGTATTATTTAAATATTAAATAAGTATTTTTCTATTTTAATATTGGTTTTGCCCATGATGGGCAAGCTGAATTTTCAGATGCATTCAAGAATCACACGATGATTTCTTCAGAAATCATTCTAATATGCACGTTTCCTGCTCAATTACCCATTGAATTTTTTTTTTCATTTTTTCCATTATTATTTGATGAACAGAACGTTTAAATGAACCGTATCTATTTACAATACAACTCTTTAGTAATGTTACATGCATTTAGCATCACTTTTGATCTTTTTAATGATGAAAAAAAAGTCTGACCCCAAACCTTCAAACAATAGTGTGGATTTTTAGCCTGGGTGTCCAAACTCTGTCCTGGAGGGCCAGTGTCTTGCATAGTTTAGCTCCAACTTCCTTCAACACACTTGCCTGGAAGTTTTAGTATACCTAAAAAAAGAGCTTGATTAGCTGGTTCAGGTATGTTTAATTGGGGTTGGAACTAAAATATGCAGCACACCGGCCGTCCAGGAGTTTGGGCACTCCTGATTTATAGTCACAAATGACCTACAATTCATGCTTCTGTCTCTATAGGGAAAAAAAAACAAGCAAAAGGTGAAAAAGACATTATATAATACATTAGAATTGTTTAAAAAATGCAGTAAGAAACTAAAATGTGCTTTGATTTTCCATATTTTGCTCTCGACTGTGGAATAAGATTGACCTCTATCAAAAACCCACCACAACACTCCAATCAGTCATTCTGTCCGCTGGAGCCTAAATCAATCAATTCTACTTCAGACGTCTCTTCGGGCTTCTCTAATATCACTCTCGTTTGGCACAAAGAAATAAATTCAACTGCAAGAGGCAAACAAATATAATAGCAATACAAAGCAAGGAACCACTTGTTAAACTTTGCACAGTAACCATCGGATTAATTGACGATTTAAAATAAGACAAATACAGAGCTGCAAAATATATTGACGAACATATTTTGCATTAGATTGCAAAATACAAAGTTTAAACAAGAAGTAGCAATGCAATATAACTTCTGTTGAAAATCTGTAATTTGGTTTGTTTGTTTGTGGTTCTATAAAAGAATGAGCAATCAGCTTTAAAACCTATAGATTTCTCATTTTAAGGGAGTTTGAGCTGGTTAGTCGAATTGACTATTATCTCATGAGGTGTTATTTTAAATTGTAAGTGTGAGGCAGATTTAGCTCCTGTTAAAATGTTTATTTTTTTGTTATTTTTTTAAATCAATCAATATTTATAACTATCTTGCTGACCCTGAACTGTGCTTTAAAACTAGTTTAATTGTGCCTACCAGGACATTTCCGTGTGCTTTTCTCAACGAAATATATATTGCCTCCAATCTTAAAACACTGCTGGTCTTTCTGAGAGGTTATATTCACAATATTGCACAAATAAACATACCTTGCCGTCAAATTTGGGGAGACAACAGGTGGGAGGATGCGATAGAATGTATACATGACTGTTTTTCCACCATACTTTAAAAACAAAAGGGATCACCCTCTACAACTAGTGACTCCAATTTGTTGAACTGCTTGGTGCTTGTTTTTCTCCTCCATTCTCTCTTAAGAGTTGTGCTGAGTGAGGACGTGAGAAGGAGGATGTGAGGGGCTGGTCTGGATGTATATGATGCTGATTTGGCTGCCAGCACATGTTATTCCTGGATGTGTTTGGGTATCGTGTGTGTTGAGAGAGCAGCAGGAGTGAAGATAGAGACATGGATCCACACGATGCCTTTCTTTTCCACTGAGCCAGCGTTACTCAAAGCGCTCATAGTTTCGAGTTTGTCTTACTCGTGGTATCATGTCAACCAACAGCCTGCAGATGAAAGGAACAAAAAAATATCACACTTGGCTGATTTGGATTGAAAATATGGACTAACTCAACCACAGGGTTCATTTATATTTGACCCTAATTTGAGTTAAAAACAACATTTATGGGAAAATAAAAAACTGTGGGCTCTATTTTAAAGATCTAGGCACAAAGTCTAAAGCACACGGTGCAAAAGCATTAAGGGTGTGTTCGTGGTCTAACAGGGTAGTGCTTATTCTCTAAATGAGTTATGGGTGTGTTTTGAGCATAACGTGCATTAAACTGATCAGATTATCATCTCCCATTCCCTTTAAGAGTCAGTTGTGTCACGCCATGGCGCATTTGCTATTTACATGGGGGACTTTGTAAGTGGAAAAATGCAAGAAAACAGTTCTAACCATCTGCGTGAGGATAAAGAAAGGCGTCCTCCAATCGGCCTCTTTACTTTCTCTTTACTTTACTTTTACTCTTTACTTCACACTTTTACTTCCGTGGATAAGGAAACTTTTATCTACTGAAGACATCCTTCAGCCTACATATTTAATTTAGTTTGTTAATCAAAAAGATATTTTTCAAAATTCAGTTCTAATTTCCAGCAAACAAATAAATGAACAATAACAACAAAGTGTGCTCAAAAAACTGAGATATATCCAAACACACGTCCTATTCTTATGCCCCATATGGTGATGCATACTCATGGTCTTCAAAACCTGCCAGATGGACACATCTGTATTTGTTTGAACTAAAGCAAATATAAATATGTATATAATAATAAATAATAATAAATAATAATAATAATAATAAAAATAATCATAAATAATAATAATAATAACAATAATAGTAATAAATAATAATAATAATAATAATAATAATAATAAATAATAATAAAAATAGTAATAAATAATAATTAATAATAATAATTAATAATAATAATAATAATAGTAATAATAAAAATAATTAATAATAATAATAATAATAATAATAAAAATAAATAAATAATAATAATAATAAATAATAATAATATTAACAATAATAACAACAAATAATAATAATAACAATAATAATAATAATAAAAATAATAATAATTAAAAATAATAATAATAATAGTAATAATAAAAAAATAATAAATAATAATAATAAAAATAAATAAATAATAATAACAATAATAATAATAATAATAATAACAATAACAACAACAACAACAACAACAACAACAACAACAACAATAATAATAATAATAATAATAATAATAACATTATACAAATGCAAATTGTCATGAATAAACTAAGAAAAAGCCCCCTGAGATGAAGAAGGCTTGCATGTAGGGGTTTTTATATTTATGTAGAAAATAATAATTTTTGTAACATTTTAATCCTTTTATTTTTTTCATTTCTAAAGATATTTGTGTATTGCTGTACATCCTGTGTGTATAAAGCAATGTGTATGCGTTTGGACCTGCACAGGCGCATAACTAACATGGTCTGCACTTGAACTTTAGACCTGCCTTCAGGTCTTCAAGCGTAGTCTACTTCAGTTCCTCAAAATAGCAACAGACCAACAATGTGCCTTAACACACCTCCTTTCAACACTGGAACAGCTTGTGTCCACAAAGTGGCGCAAATGGATTTGCTATTTAGACAACGTGGTGCAAAACATAAAAATGAGGTCTTGTGCCTTATTGCGCCAGGTATATGATAGGGCCCTGTATGTTCTTAATCTTAAAAGACAGTTAAAAATAAAATAAATATACTTACTTGACCCCATAAGCTTGAATGATGAGTCCAATCAGGATCCCGATGGTTCCGTCCAGGTACCAGACGCTGGGATAATGTCTGAACACCTCAGCACTGATGAGGATGGAAAAGCCCATGATGCCTCCAACCATAGAGTTAAAACCTTCAGAAAAAAAAGAGAAAGAAGAAAATATAATAATGTTTTAAATGTTACTATGACTTGTATTATTATTATGACTTGTATCTTCATGACATATTTATTTGTTGTTTAGAAAGTGCAGTTAGAAACCACTTAAAATAAAAATAAAAAATTCTAGTGCATAAACTACATCACAAAAAAAAGAAGCTTATTGATTTTGCCTTGGCAACAAAATGAAATAAACACTGAAAAGTAGAAGTGTTAAAATGACAAAACAAAAATGCAAATAAAATGTAATAATAAAGAATAAATAATATGCGCAAACAAAAAACTAAATAAAACACGTTTAATGATCATCATAATCTTAAATCCTTGAAAATTTTGAAAATTTGGTTAAAAAAATGTATAAACATTTATATGCATTTATGTATGTATTATATCATCTTTACGTCAAATTACAAAAAAAGATATGTGAGGTGTTTCTAATGTAGCCTCTAGGGCTGAGAGTAAATCTGATGTTGTTCTCTTCTCTGACTGCTGTCATCAGTCTCACACTACCTTTTTCTGAAAGTCTTGATAACACTTTTTTTCAGCAAATAGTAAACAATTATTTGTTGTACTCTCAGATTCACTGCACTCTAAGTTTAACCCAGAAATGTGAAAAGGGTCTATAATAGGGATGCACTGAATTTTCATAATTGTTGGCTAAAAGAAAGGCTATACAGCCACCGAACTGCCCAGCAGTGTTCCGCATGTGGACAGCACTGAACTGCGCTATGATACCAATTCATTTCTATGGCTTGCACTGCCAAAACACAGTGTGTAGCTGTATCTACAAAAGCTCGTTCTTGCACAGCAGACAATAGTTCAATATTCTGCTCTCTGGATATTCTGCTCATGTACCCAAATACTTATCTAAGCATGTTTCATCTCATGCTGGAAGAGTTCATTCAGATAACGTGCCAACAGGACAATACTATGTAGTACACTTTTTTTAATAACATCTCTGCATTGAAGAAAAGAAAAAAAAACACAAAAAAAATTTACAAAGCCTCAGTCATTAAGAAAAAAGATTATCATAAACTTAATAAGAAATTGATAATTCTTTTAATTATTAATAAACTTTCAGAGATTCAATACTGAATGAAATTTCAGCTAGAAAAGTATTAAATCTAGGTATTGCCTTCGGAAACTTATTTTTGTGTATAAAAAATTCACAGTGTAACACAAAAAAATTAACAATAAGATCGAGAGCATGATCATTACCAGAGAAATACAGAAATATATCTTTTATATACAAATTTAAATATGTGATGTCATGGCAAGGCTGCTAAAACGCCGCCTCTTGATTCACTGTAAATAAAATTTTACTGTGAGTAATGTGGTAATTTTACTGCCTTGGTGTTTTCTAATACGTTATTGAGTTAAATACTGTTATGAAGCGGACAGGAGACAGAGGTAAGGAAACGTTAGGGTGTTTATTAAATGACAACAAGGAGCACATGAAGGATAGCCAGGAGGATCAGGAATGATGTTGGGGTCTTTTCCTCCGTGGCTGGGTAACAGGAATACACGAGGATGGACAGCACACACCAGATACAGCTGACAGAGGATGACACAGACTTGGAAGGACTGGAAGACAGGACGATTCGGGAGGACCAGGAAGACTAGGAGGAATACAAAGAGAACAGGTAAGTAAATCGTTTGTTTTAGCTGAGGATGACTACGCTGAGTGGTCGCTCAGTTGTCCGCTTTCGTCGAGACGAGCCCGGACAATGAGCGACTGGAGTGCTGTGCTTTTATCTGGTGCTCGTGAATGTGATGCAGCTGTGTGCTCATTAGAAGTCAGGTGATGGTGATCTTCGTGAGTGGGGGTCGTGAGAGCCTGACCAATCCATGACAGTACCCCCCTCCCCAGGGCCCGCTCCTGAGGGCCGACACCTCCGACGCCGTGGTGGTCTCCCTCTGCCTCTAGGCGCTGGGAACTCAGGGTGGCTCTCATGAAACTCCACCATGAGACTAGGATCGAGAATATCAGCTCTGGGAACCCATGTCCTTTCTTCGGGGCCGTACCCTTCCCAGTCCACCAGGTACTCCAACTGGCCACCACGACGTCGGGAACGCAAGATCTCCTTCACTGCGTAGACGGCTCCTTCTTCTAGGAGCAGTGGAGGAGGGGGTTCCTCTTCGTGGTCAGGCTCTGTGGAGGGAAGAACAGGATCGTGATAGGGTTTCAGGAGTGATACGTGGAATGTAGGGTGAATACGGTAGTGAGAGGGTAATTGTAGTTTGTAGGTGACGGGGTTAACCTGTTCCACGATGGTGAAGGGACCAACAAATCGGGGACTTAACTTGCGAGAGGGCAGTCGCATGCGTATGTCCCGGGTGGATAGCCACACCTTTTGTCCGGGTGTGTATCTGGGTTCTTCAGACCTTCTCCTATCGGCGGTTACCTTGCTTCGACGGACTGCCCTCTGCAGATGTTGATGAGCCTCGTCCCAGACTCTCTCGCTCTCCCGGAACCAGTGATCCACTGCGGGGACATCAGATGGTTCGCCATCCCAGGGAAAGAGCGGTGGTTGGAAGCCCAGGACGCACTGGAATGGCGTGAGTCCGGTGGAGGGTTGCCGCAGTGAATTTTGGGCATATTCTGCCCAGCCCAAATACTGGCTCCAGGAGTTCTGGTGACCACTGCAGAAGGTCCTCAGGAACCGTCCCACCTCCTGAATCTTCCTCTCTGTCTGCCCGTTGGTTTGGGGATGATATCCAGAAGAGAGGCTGACGGCCACACCTAGGAGCTTGAAGAAGGCTTTCCATAGACGTGAGATGAACTGTGGACCTCTGTCCGACACAATATCTTCTGGAATACCAAATGACCTGAAGACTTGATTAAAGATATTGTCGGCAGTTTCAAAGGCTGTGGGAAGACCTTTCAGAGGGATTAGTTTGACAAACTTTGAGAATCTATCTACTATGACTAGAATACAGGTATTACCTTCTGACGAAGGGAGGTCAGTGATAAAGTCCACTCCTAGGTGTGACCAGGGACGGTTCGGAATCGGCAAGGGATGGAGCTTTCCAGCGGGTAGATGACGTGGGCTCTTGGATTGGGCACAGTCCTTACAGCCCTGAACATATTGCCTCACATCCCTTGCCATGTTTGGCCACCAGAATCGTTGGGATACTAGCGAGAGAGTATTGTTGATCCCTGGATGTCCAGTGCCTAGCGAGGTATGTAAGGAGTGGATCAGATCTACCCGGTGTTCAGGTGGTATGAACTGCCGATGAGGAGGGCATCCCGGCGGAGCAGGGGCTTCCGGAGTGGCAACGACTGGAGGAGCGTTCCAGGTGATCGGACAAATGGAGATGTGTTCGGGAAGAATCTTCGTTGGGAGTTCTTCATGATCGTGATGCTCGTGTAAACGAGAGAGAGCGTCTGCTCTTAGATTCTTGGGTCCTGGACGATAGGAAATGGAGAAATCAAAACGTGAGAAGAAAAGTGACCATCTGGCTTGACGTGGACATAGTCTCTTGGCCTCTTTGATGTATTGGAGGTTTTTGTGATCTGTGATCACCTGGAACGGATGTTTGGCTCCCTCCAACCAGTGACGCCACTCCTCCAAGGCTAGCTTGATTGCTAGAAGCTCCCTGTCTCCTATGCTGTAATTCTGCTCCGCCGGGCTCAACTTCCGAGAGAAATAGGCACAGGGATGCAGTCGGGGCGGTGTATCATGATGTTGAGATAATACTGCCCCGACGCCGGTGGTGGATGCGTCCACTTCCACCACGAAAGGAAGATTTGGGTCAGGATGAGTCAGGAGTGGGGCCCTTGTGAACTCCTTCTTAAGAAGGCGGAAGGCTGCGGCTGCTTCTTTGGTCCACTCCAGTCCTTTGGGTTTACCCTTGAGGAGATTAGTGAGAGGTGATGTAATCCTGCTGTAGTCCTTGATAAACCGTCTATAAAAGTTAGCAAACCCAAGAAACCTCTGGAGCTCCTTAATGGAAGTGGGTTCTGACCAGGATAGAACAGCCTCAATTTTCTTCCCATCCATACGTATACCGGTTTGGTCAATGATGTATCCCAAGAAATGAATCGACTTCTGGTGGAATGAGCATTTCTCCGCTTTGAGGTAGAGGTGATGTTCTCTCAATGTGTGTAGGACCTCCGCAACGTGTTGGCGATGTTCGGCCTCACTCCGGGAGTAAATGAGGATGTCATCTATGTACACTATTACACAGTGGTGAAGAAACTCCCGGAGGACTTCATGAATGAAGTTTTGGAATACGGAGGGGGCGTTGACCAGACCGTAAGGCATGACCTCATATTCATAGTGGCCAGTAGGGGTCACGAATGCTGTCTTCCATTGGTCCCCCTCACGTATTCTTATCAGATTATACGCGCTGCGGAGGTCCAATTTAGTGAAGACTTTAGCTTCTCGGAGCTGTTCCAAAGCGGCTGGTACCAGAGGAAGGGGATATCGGTATTTTACTGTACCGTTATTTAGGACCCTGTAGTCGATGCATGGACGCAGCCCTCCGTCCTTCTTGGCCACAAAGAAGAAGCTTGAGGCGGCTGGTGATTTTGAGTGACGTATGTACCCCTGACTCAGAGCCTCCCTTATGTAATCTTCCATTGCCTGATTCTCTGGAAGCGAGAGCGGGTAGATCCTACCTCTTGGCAACTGGGCATCTGGAACTAGGTCGATCGCGCAGTCCCATGGCCGATGCGGCGGTAGCTGGGAAGCTCTCTTGGGGCAGAAGACATCATGAAAGGAGCTGTACTCCTTAGGAATGTGGATAGACTGCTTCTCAGGAGGGCTCTCGACCGATGTTGCAAACAAAGAAATGGGGTTCCGACCTTGAAGAGGGAGATTTGGAAAACAGGCAGGTGTACATCCAGATCCCCATTTCTTTATCTCTCCTGTGCCCCAAGAGATGATGGGATCGTGCTTCACCAGCCACGGGCGCCCTAGAATGATGTCCATATTTGCACCCTCCAGAACCAGAAATTGAATCCTCTCTTGATGTAACAACCCCACTTGAAGAAGGATGTCTTCGCATTGTCGATGGATACGGGTCGAAGATCGAGTGCACTGGGTTATCGGTTGTATCTGGTATATATGCGAGGACGCCTCAGTACGGAGGTGGAGTTGACGACAGAGGGATTGGGAGATGAAGTTCCCTGCTGACCCGGAGTCGATGAGGGCTGTGACAAGGAGAGAAATAGAGGCAGTAGTTATTTGTACGGTGGTAGTAAGTGGTTTACATTGTTCAATATTCGTACTGAATACACTCACTGAAGTCCGAATGGGACGAAGGGGACACTCCATACGGGTGTGTCCACTGACACCGCAGTATAGACACAGACCCCGGGTCAGCCTCCTCTGTCGTTCCGCTGATGTCAGTCTTCCAGACTCTATTATCATGGGTTCTGGTTCTGGAGAGGCTGTTGACTCAGGCGATTGGAGGAGTGCAGACGAGGGGGTGATGGTGTCCTGTTGATAGGAACGGAGACGATCGGAACATCGGAGAGAATGTTGGATGAATCTCTCCAGACCCATTGTATCATCTAATGTGGCCAGTTGGATTCGGAGAGTGGGTTCCAAGCCGAGCCGGTACGTGGTCAACAACGATCTCTCATTCCATCCACTTGCAGCTGCTAGAGTGCGAAACCGGAGAGCATATTCCTGTGTAGATAGAGTACCTTGCTTTAGATGATACAGCTGCTCTCCAGCGGCTACTTCCCCATCAGAACGTCCAAACACCTCTTTGAAATACTCCGTGAAGGTAGTGATGGAATTCATGACCGGCCCGGCTTGGTTCCAGATCGTCTCAGCCCATTTAAGTGCAGGTCCAGAGAGTAGAGATACGATGTAGGCGATCTTCGACTTATCTGTGGGATATAGAGAAGGTTGCATTTCGAATATGAGGGAACATTGTAACAGAAAACCATTGCACTCCCCCGCTCCGCCTGAGTAGGGCGCTGGTCGGGCCATGGGACTGGAAGGAAGGGCCGAAGAAGAAACTGTGGAGGCGGAAGTGCTCGGTGCTGGTGGTGCGTTGGAAAGTGGAGCTGGTGGCTGTAGAATCCGCTTCAACTGGTCCACCAGCTCTTGAAGGTGATCGGGGGTGCTCATGTTGTCGTCGTTATGGGTCCGGGCTTCTGTTATGAAGCGGACAGGAGACAGAGGTAAGGAAACGTTAGGGTGTTTATTAAATGACAACAAGGAGCACATGAAGGATAGCCAGGAGGATCAGGAATGATGTTGGGGTCTTTTCCTCCGTGGCTGGGTAACAGGAATACACGAGGATGGACAGCACACACCAGATACAGCTGACAGAGGATGACACAGACTTGGAAGGACTGGAAGACAGGACGATTCGGGAGGACCAGGAAGACTAGGAGGAATACAAAGAGAACAGGTAAGTAAATCGTTTGTTTTAGCTGAGGATGACTACGCTGAGTGGTCGCTCAGTTGTCCGCTTTCGTCGAGACGAGCCCGGACAATGAGCGACTGGAGTGCTGTGCTTTTATCTGGTGCTCGTGAATGTGATGCAGCTGTGTGCTCATTAGAAGTCAGGTGATGGTGATCTTCGTGAGTGGGGGTCGTGAGAGCCTGACCAATCCATGACAAATACTCACTCTTACTTACTCACAGGGCCATTTTATATCGAAGTTGATATTTAGATGCACCATGTTGGTGTTTCGTAACATCTCATTTTTACAAGGTGAGTCGTTAGCCAAACGCTCAACCCTCAACCTGGAGAATTAGGACACACATACACAATTCAGCTTACCCAATTCAACTACACAGCATGGCTTTGAACTTGTGAGGGAAACCGGAGTATACCCGGAGGAAACCCACACAAACACAGGGAGAACATGCAAACTCCATGGCTCAAGCCATGGCACTTTTTGCTGTGAGCCGACAGCCCTACCCACTGCACCACCATGCCGCCCTTATTGAGTTAAATATCTTACAAATGATGTTATAATTATTTCAATGCATTTTTTGAGTTTTCAGGCAACTGCAACTACAATTTCTGGTTTCAGTTTTGGCTCAGAATTTTCCTTTAGGTGCATCACAAAAAATGATTATCTATAAAATATGTATACATACTATACAGTAACTATATAAACTATTTATGTTTAAAAAGTCAGGTAGTATCATGACGTTGTGAGCAACAACCTGAGCTGGAAAAAAAAAACCCTGATATGATGTGCTCATGACGTGTGTGTGTGTGTGTGTGTGTGTGTGTGTGTGTGTGCGTGTGTGTTTGTGTGTTTGTGTAATACCGTCAGTGATTAGGGCTCTGCTGGTCAAAACCCTTCCCAGCATGAACTTGGCAACAGCAAGAATGACACACATGAGGCCACTGACGATAGAAACGCTGAACAGAAAGTCATCCTGCAGGAGAGACAGACAGAAGAAATGATGCACTGAAAATACCAACGTGCCGACATTCAGTAATATAAATAGATCTTTCGAGTGTGCATCTGTAAGGCGACAGAGATGAAGTGCGGCTCATTTTAGGCACGAGTGAAAAGTAGCCAATTTAATATTTATTAAGGAACCGAAAAAAGCCTGGCATGATTGAAGACTAGATTAGATTAGACTAGATACCATGAAAAGTCACAAAATGGATTTATGTGGGCTTTGAATACACAGAAAAGCTTCCAATGGCTGTGAAACATGAACATTTCTATTTCAAAATTAAGACTTTTATCAGAAATAAGATGTTTTAGAGAGGTCATGAACTGAGAACACATAATTCCCTTGATTCTGTGACATATAAGAGCTCAAAGTAAAAATCTAGTCAAATGATGGAGTGGATTTTCTGATGGATGTCCACTCCAGGATGGAGTAACATGCATAATCTCTTATGTCTTCATGATTGTTAATAAAGCTGAATGTTTAAGAGCCTAAATTATATTATGACCTTAGTGTCATTCCACTTCAGGTTAAAACTGGAATATTATGTGTGTGATTGCTTTTCTGTATGCCAAATGTTTTGTTTCCTCAGGATCTACCAAGCCGGGTCAGAGGTCTTTTGATGACCTTTTGGGCCTAGGGTCCGTTCTTCGTACGTAGATTAATCAATTACCTGGATTTGGATATTGACGATTTGACATGATCCAGGATCGTTTCATTCTTCAAAACTCATCTGAGAGTTGTTGTCATAGAAACAGTTCTAGTTGCTCAAACCTGCTCGGCAGCAGGCTCATTTCATATAAACATGATTAGATCGGGTCAGTTCAAGCAAAGATAATACTGAAAGTATGTAGCGAATTCTGATATTTTCTTACAGTAGTTATATACACTTGAGAAAATAGTAAATATATATTTTAAACTATATATAAAGTTCAAAATATATATTAATAAAACGTATGAAATCTGCTCTCCAAAATAAATCCTGCTAACTGAGTAATCCACGTACGAAGAACAGACCCCTGGACTCTTGAAGGATTGTAAACAACTGTTATATTTGAGCTATTTGCCATTCTATGTGTTCATTCTATTAAGTAAATCTCTTTGTATGCAAGATATATTTTCTCTGTTTTAGCAAGCTGCCAGTTTGGGTGTTGATTGTACCAGTTTGAACCAGTTTTGATAAGACGGCTGAGCGTACTGGAAACAGCCTTGAGTAAGAAACAGATTGTACTTTGTGTGTATCTCTGTGTTCTATTCATTTGTGGATCAGTATTACAGGTCTGGGATCAACTCTAAATACCCAGAGTGGCTGACTTTTGTATGTCATAACAGTAAACATTGAAAGATATTGTTCGGAGTCATGCACACACACACATGCACATGGAAATTTAAGCCAACCAGGTATGTATGACGCAGTTAATAAAGTTATGTGCGAGTATAATATTGTTTTGAGAATGTAAGCAGAGCGGCCTATGAACTCATTGCAAGTGTTGAAGCTGGATTCTGCTGATGAAACTGGAAATTATCTTCAGCAAACTTTATTTTTTAATTAAATCTCTGACTCCGGCTTTTCTTCATCTGACAGACTGGTCATTTTTGGGTTAAAACTGCAGTTCTCCAACACAAGACTTTGTGATTCCTCTAAAATGAGCTTATATTAAAGGCCGTTTGAAGCACTTAGAAAACCACGGCT
This sequence comes from Danio aesculapii, assembly GCF_903798145.1. Classification (NCBI taxonomy): domain Eukaryota; kingdom Metazoa; phylum Chordata; class Actinopteri; order Cypriniformes; family Danionidae; genus Danio; species Danio aesculapii. Next base: position 24,648,208 of record NC_079443.1, on the reverse strand, counting down.
TATGCAATGCTCTGCTCCATTATGTCAAATGATTGATAAGCTCCAACTAAAAGGTTTACTTAATTTGAATAATTATTTAAATAAAAAACTGATTTGACTAAAAGATGATTCAATGATTCAATCACAAAGACTTTGCTTGTTTCATCACTTGGATGAATCAGCATTTTAGAGCAAATCTCTTAAATAAAGAATTCAATGACAAGTTTTTGTAGCTATGTGACAATACAAGACTAAAGGCTGAAGCTGTTTCGTAAGCATACATGTCAACTGCTCTATCTAGGTCAAACGCAGATCTGAATGATGACTGTGATTTGACTTCTCAAAGGCGTTCCAGACACAGTCAAATCATTGTCAAAGATCACATGTTTTTTTTATCGAAATTGTGATCTTTTGCAGCTCTAACTTACATAATCAATGAAACTAATAACCAACTTGACATAGTTTAACAATAAAAGACATGACAAGAAGAAAAAAAACAAAGACAAATGAACACTGACGATCTCCAAACCCTTTAAGCATCCTGAATAATAGACTAAATGTAAGCCTCGTAAACAATTGAAATGCATGAATGACCTTCATCAGTCTTCAGAATCAGTTTCATGTGAATCACAGATGAACAGACATTTTTGTCTCTCCTGCCTTCCTCTTTTCTCTCCAAACTAAGAGCGTCTGCTTTCCACCCACACAGAGATCCAGAAGGCATTTCTCCAGCATTTCCAATAACGCAGAGCTTCATCTCTGAGTAACAGCTAAGAGACGATGACTGTGTTTAAATTCAGACTTTCATCAACTGGCTAGTTAAGACTGGCAGTGTGGATGAACTGGACCACACTGTTTTCTGTATGAGAATACGGACAGCTAAGGTTTAATGAATGTGAGAAAGGAGAGTCAGGGCAACAAAATGAAAAAATGAAAAGTGCAGCACATTAAAGAAGGTGAAAACCATTCTCAGATAGCAGGAAGAGGCCTGACAGAGGAGATGGCTTTCGGCCAGCACAAATCCATCACTAAAGCGCCTTCATTAGCACTTATGAGGCAAAACAAGGTTTGAATGGCAAAATGAATTAAATAGACGGAATCTGGGATGACAGTTAATCTTACATCAGATCAGCTTGTCAGGAGACACTTTACATTTACTAGTTACTTCCTATTATGTAATTGTATTATAAAATGTAAAACACACACACAATTAAAAATTGGACAGATAATTACACCAATATATTTGTCTTTTTTTCTTCTTCTAAAATAAATGAGCTAATGATTAACAAAATGTTTTTAAGTAAATTATAAAAAACTGTATATGCTTATTGTACAGCTTAATAATAAGTCAGCATATGGAACCAATGGCACTTATGTAGCCAGTTAAATAAATATGTAAATGTTAGTATAGGTTATTATTCATATTTGAAGCAGAATATTCACATTTCACATTTAGAAGTAGTGAATTTTTATTACCATTTATATACAATTTTAAGTATTTATCCATATTTTAAATTATATTCATTCATTTTCTTTTCAGCCTAGTCTCTTTATTAATCCGAGGTCGCCACAGCGGAATGAACCGCCAACTTATCCAGCACATGTTTTATGCAGCGGATGCCCTTCCAGCTGCAACCCATCACTGGGAAACATCCATACACACCCACCCACATACATACACTATGGACAATACCCAATTCACCAATACTACATCTTTAGAATTATGGGGGAAACAGGAGGAAGGAAACCCAAGTAAACACAGAAGAACATGCAAACTCCACACAGAAATGCCAACTAACCCAGCAAAGGCTCGAACCAGCGACTTTCTTGCTGTGAGGCGAATGTGCTACCCACTGCGCCACCGCGTCATCCCCTAAATTAGATTCACTAATATTAAATATGACTATAAACTTGATTCATTTTGTTGTAGAGATCTTTGTGCAAGTTTTAAGCTTTAATTTAGTGCTATGTTGATGATTCAATTTAAATTTACCTAATTTAAGTTAGTTTCCACTGCACTGAAAGCTTCATTTCTCATTTTTTATTTCAGTTTTTTTTTAATGTCAATATTTAGCTTCAGCTTTATTTTCATTAATGCCAATTAAATTAGCTTAAAAGCTAATATAATTTTAAATAACAATAGTTATTTATAGTGTATAAATAATACCACACTGGAAAAGTGTTGCATGCAAAACTGTTGCAAACATTTTATTTGTGTTGAATTTAAACAAACAAATTAAATTGAGCAATGTTCAACTTAATTTGTTTGTTTAAATTCAGCCTAAATAAATTGTTTACAACCACTTAACGTAAAAAAAATTGAGTAAATCCAAGGAATCATCTTTGAGTAATTTTTTTCAGTGCAGTGCTTTGTGTAAGGGTTTTTTCCACTCCAGGTTTTATTTAATATTTTGTCAGGATCTTGCCACCTTGTTTAATTCTTTGCTTAATTTTTTAACAAAAAGAACTAAAGACGCCTGAATTTGTTTTTGGATCAGAAAGGCTTGTTGAGAGAGAAAGCTTTTTTGAAAACCTTTCAAATCCATTTAAACTATTTGTGGTGATTTTGGTGCGGTTGTATTGTAGTTTTGGATGCAGGAATTTTAGAGATTATTGTCCACTTATCATTCTGTTCATTCAGTAATCATGAGATTTCTCCATTCAGAGTTATCAACAGTGTTAAACTGTAGGATAATCACACATTTATTCACATATATGACATTTTTAACACAGCTCAAGTTGATATCATGAACAGTGGAACTCTATGGCCACTTCTCATGGTAGAGAGCAAGAGCACACCCATCAACACACTTTACTATTAAGGAAGTCACTAAAATTCAATACAATTCTAGCTGACTGCAAGTCTTATTTTTTTGTCCTGATGGTAGAAATGGGAATTTTCAGTGTTTTTAAAATTTTCCTTTGCAGCCTTTCTTTTACTAGCTTTGCTTGAGAGCTTTGTTCGTTTGCTTTTACCCCATTGTGATGAATCACTGACTGAGTTTGGCCTCGTATTTATAGCCCTGTATAACAGGAGGTCATGGTTGAAAAATATCTGGTTCTTAGTCACCCAGGTGTACTAAAATAATGTAATATGTAATATTGCACAAAAAAATCATAGGGCTTCTAATAATTATGACACACATTATTTATTTCCTTTTTTTTTTTTAAAAAAAGAAGACATGGCGGCGTGGTGGTGCAGGGGGTAGCGATGTCACCTCACAGCAAGAAGGTTGCTGGTTTGAGCCTCAGCTGGGTCAGTTGACATTTCTGTGTGGAGTTTGCATGCTCTCCCCGCGTTGGCGTGGGTTTCCTCCGGGTGCTCCGGTTTCCCCCACAGTCCAAAGACATGCACTATAGGTGAATTTGGTAAGCTAAATTGTCCGTAGTGTGTGCATGTGAATGAGAGTGTATGGGTGTTTCCCACTGATGGGTTGCAGCTGAAAGGCATCCGCTGCATGAAACATGTGCTGGATAAGTTGGTGGTTATTCCGCTGTGGCGACCCCTTATTAATAAAGGGACTAAGCTGAAAAGAAAATGAATGAATGAATGAATAAATGAATGAATGAATGAATGGAAAAAGCCATATTTCAATCATTTGTTCTCAATAAGAGAAGAGATGTTTAATTTAATATTAAAGTTAATATTTGGAACAAAATATCAAAAGTTTAATCACAGTCTTCTTTGCTCATATTTAAGAAGGAGTATATTATTAGTATAATATTAGTGGAGGCCACTTTTTATATTAAATCAGGATACTCATGGAGAGAAAGAATAAATAAGAGAAATGAATACTATAAACTATTAACTTTTAATGATAATTTTTTTTTTTTCCTTTTTCCGTTGTTGACCATTGGCAGTCTGAAAGTACATGTCACCTCTTTAATCAAAGAAAATCTAAATGCAAATGAGTGTTTTCACTCAGTGTTTATTTTCTGGCTGGGACATGGCAGTTTCTGTGCTTTTCATCTTCTCAGACTATGAAATGCTAATGAGCATGAGGAAATCTGGAGTCAGGCATAGACGCCGGTGACAGAAATAATAATAGGTGTCTGGGATCTGTTATGGCAGCACAGCGTGAGGGTCAAGATTGAGTTTACATCACTGTCCACTGCAGTTTACATGATGAATCTGTTATATATAGAATATCATTCATTCATTCATTCACTCATTCTCCTTCGGCTTAGTCCCTTTATTTATCAGGGGTTGCCACAGCGGAATGAACCACCAACTTACCAGCATATGTTTTACACAGTGGATGCCCTTCCAGCCACAACCTAGTACTGGGAAACAGCCATTAATTCTCATTCACACTCATACACTACGGCCCATTTAGTTCAATCAATTCACCAGTACCACATGTCTTTGGAAACCTATACCACATATCTGGAGCACTGGTAGGCACCCACGCGAACATAGAGAGAACATGCAAACTCCACACAGAAACGGCAACTGGCATAGCTGGGGCTCAAACCAGCAACCTTCTTGCTGTGAGGCAGCACTGCTAACCACTGAGCCACCGTGCCACCCATAGCATATCATATTAAAGGCAATTTTTTCACAGCCTATTTGAGTTATATTTACCAAGGTTTCAAAATTAGTGAAGGGCACTGTAGTAGTTTTTGATGCAGAGACAACCGTAAGTTTACAGACTTGAATATCCATTAACATTTTGTTGGTAGAAGATCATAGAAATATAGTTCAGTAATGTCACAGAAGAGATGTATCAGCCCTCAGGGAATAATCAGCGGTGTAAAAGAGATGAAAATAGAGACGGATTAAATCACACCACTATTAATCACCACCTCTGAAATGATGATGCCACAGCTCTTTGGAAAGGTGCCAGTCTTTGATTAATTAAAGGATAAAGACTGAACACGCTGCTGTTAGTTGCACATGACAGCTGGAAAAATCCACATCTGACCTGCAAGATCAAATTCGGCAGCGTGCAAAGTGTTTATCATTTTTAAGAGTCAGAAGAATTAGACGTTATTAGACACTAAGATAACTTGTGTGTATTTGATTACGGTTGTGTGTGTGCGTGTATGAAGTTGTCAGATTTGCTGAGAATTGTAAACATGACACACTGTCCTTGAACTCACCACTTCAGGCAGAAGTTTGGTGGCCAGATCATGGATGGCCTTCCCCAAAATACACAGAGACGATAAGATGAAGATCACCCCCAGTATCACACATGCTCTGTGGGTGGAGAAAAGCAGAAAACTTGTAAACCTCATGCAGTTTAATTATTTAATGTTTTGATTATCTGATGTGATGCAAAAGAAGATTCAAAATCTAGAAGATCAAAAAAATGTAAAAACAAATATTTCCTTAAGTCAAAAAGTAAAACATTTGTTATTTATATATATATATATATATATATATATATATATATATATATATATATATATATATATATATATATATATATATATATATATATATATAGTTGATAGCCGTGCAATATTCTGCAAATAACAGCTCTCGTCCAGCCTTTTCACCCTTCACCCTTGTGTATTACTCCGCCCACATACAGCGACAAGCAGAGGACACTCTACAGTTGACAAATATTGCTGCTGTTGGACAACATAATGTGCTTTTGAGGCTTTTGAAGGCAAGAATGTAGTTGTTTAGATTGCAACTATGCAGTTAATTTATAAGGATAGTGTCTATTTTTAAATATTTATCATTTTGGAGCATTTGGATTTAGTGCATCGGCTGCCATCAGCCTGTCTGAGAAGACCAAAGAAACTGATGGTTGATGTTCTGCCACAAGATGGTGACAGAGACGGCATAATAAGTGCTTAGGGGAGAAAAACAGCATTTTCTCAGTGTAAAATTTCAAACTATTTCTGAACAAATCATTATAAATCAGGTAAGTGATATTCTGAGTCGACCTCTCTCTTTTGTATGTTGTAGTGCTGTATTTATACCACAGAAACTGATAGTGTTTGCTTTGCTCTGGCTTTTTCGGGGTTAATTATTGTGAAATCCCGATTGCAACAGAGAAATACTGGGAAATCTTTGTAGACTGATGGCATTTCATGCCGTTCAGCCTTATAATCTTAAAATGTGAGCAAAATCACCTGTTTGTCATGACTTTAGACATTATATGTGTATATATATATTCATTCATTCATTCATTTTCTTTTCGGCTTAGTCCCTTTAATAATCTGGGGTCGCCACAGCGGAATGAACCGCCAACTTATCCAGCACATGTTTTACGCAGCGGATGCCCTTCCAGCCACAACCTATCTCTGGAAAACAACCATACACACTCACTCACACTCTTACACTATGGACAATTTAGTCTTCCCAATTCACCAGAACCGCATGTCTTTGGACTGTGGGGGAAACCGGAGCACCCGGAGGAAACCCATGCTAACGCAGGGAGAACATGCAAACTCCACACAGAAACGCCAATTGACCCAGCCGAGGCTCGAACCAGTGACCTTCTTGGCGACCCTACTCCGCCACTGCCTTGCCCGTGTATATATACATAGCTTTGATATATAGCCGAGTAGCTTTGATTTATATATATATATATATATATATATATATATATATATATATATATATATATATATATATATATATATATATATATATATATATATATATATATAAAATCAAAGCTACTCAATGCTGTATATTTTTGTAGCTGATATGGGTTCAAGGTTGAAAAAAATGACAGTGCTTTGGTTTTTATAATAAACCTACAAAAACCAACTGTATGTGAAGCACATGGAAACTGCTCACAATACACCTTCAGATTCTTGATGACAAGTGGCCACTGCTACAAGACTTGCAATTCTTCTCCAGTATTGCACTATAAATCTACCTTTTTGACACGTCGACCAGAGAAATGAGATTCACAAGCCCCCACAGACTGAGGATGAATCCAGCAGCACAGGCCTTTATCAATGTAATACGTCTCAAATTGAGACAGCCAAGGTGAATGCCAGAAACAGACTTAAGGCAAGAGCCTGCAGTTAAACGGGCAGAAAATGAATATTTAGCTAACATTTATCACTATTCCTCCTTAATTTATTCATTACATTTAGATAATTTAATAATTTTTAAAAATAAATCAGTTTGTTTAGTTTGTTTATTTTATTTTGTTTAAATGATATCTGTAAATCAGTCCAATATCATGAGAAAAAATATTTTAATTTATATTAATTCATGTTTTTTATTCATATAAAAAAGAATGAGTTTAAAAGGAGGCGCGTTCTCAAACTCATTCATTCATTTTCCTTCGGCTTAGTCCCTTTATTCATCAAGGGTCACCACAGCGGAATGAATTGCCAACTATTCCAGCATATGTCTTAAACAGCGGATGCCCTTCCAGCTGCAACCCAGTACTGGAAAACATCCATACACACTCATTCACACTCATACACCAAGGCCAATTTAGTTTATCCAATTCACCTATATCGCATGTCTTTGGACTGTGGGGGAAACCGTGTTCGCCTGTGTTCTCAAACTCCACCCCTAAATCAATCCCTAAATGGGGAATGAGCAAATCCTGCTAAAATATACAAATAAGACAAATTAATAAGAATTAGCCATTAAATCCAAAATTTACTAATTGCATTGTGTTGGTTTAAATATTCAAATAATGCATTATTTAATTACACATGCACCAATTTGCATACATTTAGCACAATAGATACTGGATGATGTCAAGTTCAAAACTGACACATTAGAGACCTAAAAGTTTTTATCACTCCATAATACTCTAAACATCCAGAAAATTATATGTAATATAACATTAGGCAAATTAAGATGGAACAATATTCTCTATCCATTCTCTTATATGAACAATGTGGAGATTTATGGCTCACTACAGGAGAAAAAAACTCATTTTGAGAATACAACCTTAAAAAAATCCAATGTAATTAAACCTGACAGATACAAATTGATAATGTGTGACAAAAAACAAACATTCAAAGATGTATTTTGGATGTTTTCTTTACATTAGACTGAAAAGAAAAACACATTTATAAAAAATCTGAAATTTTAAAACTGACATGTGCATGAAAAAAATGGTGTTGTTGTTTTTGCCTTCAGTGTTTTGCCATACCAAATGTGAATTTAGTTGAAAGTGACGGGACTGTTTTGAGATGTTCTTCCACAGTCCCAAATGTACCAAGAGCTCAGACAGTGATGTCTTGAGTGATATTTTAATATGTTGACAATGTGTTGGTCACAAAGGTAGCATTGTTCATCATTTGAGTGATTCGCTGCAGGTTTGTGTGGCAAGCAGTGGCCTATATAGCAGAGACAGCTCGTCTTTGTTTACTCACATGTATTCTCTATGGGCCGAGTGCACTGCTGCAGCGTTGCTGTAGCGCCACAGCACTATAATGGAGGAAAGCACATCTAACGTCGCATCAAACTGAAAAACAACAATGATTCTTCATTGCTTCACCTTCATGAATGCACGTTCTACAGATGTTCATTCCACTGTCAAAGAGCATTCAGCCCAATGACATATAATTCCACATATTATTGCCAAAACAATTAACTCCTGCATTAATGTAACTCTGATCTCATATATTGATAATGAATTAATATTTATTTTTCAAGACAGAAATATGAATATTTGTAATGACACTGAAGATTATACTTACTGCGAATCCAAACGCTGAAGCACTGTGTCTCATGAAGGATACAGCTAGAAGAAGAAATAGAAGAGAAAGACTGTGGGTAAGTCAAAATTTTTTGTGAATGTTTGTTTTGAAAATAGTATGGAAATACTGTGCACATATTATATTATATTATATTATATTATATTATATTATATTATATTATATTATATTATATTATATTATATTATATTATATTATATTATATTATATTATATTATATTATATTATATTATATTATATTATATTATATTATATTATATTATACATCTCTCCTGCTTCAGGATGACTGTTTACTATGGGCACTACAGCATATTACCAAGTGTATGTGCAAGTGTCGTATTGCCCATAGTAAATGTACACTTTGACCTGACATGGAAAAAAGACAAAGGCAAACAAAGTCGTTTTCACAATTTTTGGCACACAATAGTCTTCTTAGACACAGTCACATGACATGTTTTAACAGTGTTTCTGATTCCTTTTTTAGACTTTGAACATCTCTGTTACTGTCTATGGAGGATGAGAGAGCGCTCAGATTTCATCTAAAATATCTTCATTTGTCTTTCAAAGAAAAGTGAAGATCTTAGGGGAATGAAATGACATGAGGGTGAGTAAGTAAAGGAATAGTCCACCCAAAAATTCAAATTCTGCCCTCATTCCCTCATCTTTCACATGTCCTACTTGAGTTTCTTTTCTTCTGTTGATCACAATGAAGATTTTTTGAAAATTTTTGATAGATGGCATCCATTGACTTTCATAGTACTTTTTTTTCTGCAGCAGCAGCCAGCATTCTTCAAAATATCTTCTTTTGTGTTCAACAGTAGAAAGAAACTCATAAAGGTTTAAAACCACATGAGAGAGATTAAATGATGAGGTAATTTTAATTTTTGGTTAAAACTATCCCTTTATTGACAGACTTTTCGATTTTTTGGGCGAACTAACCCTTTAATAATTGCTATCGGGATGTGAAGAAACGTTCAACCAGCATAACAAAAACAGTCAACACAGGGAAAAAAATTAATTGCTTTTGGCAAGGCTAGTGAGAGGCTTGTTACCATAGTGAAACACCACTGAGAAGTACATGTTCACAAAACAACAGGTCATTTACAAAACAGCCCCATTGTATGATTGGGGCCATTGTTAACCGGTGAAAGTGTAGCTGTCAAAATCCCTTGTTACGTTTATTAGAATCAGACTGCAGAGTCGACTCACTCCTTGGTTTGCATCTATTAAAATGTGAATGGAAAAAGGCTGCCCGCTGTGTTTTGGCTTTTTTGACAAAGCTCTGTGACTGCAGAGATGTGAGGCGTGAGCTTGCATTTGTGAGCCTCTATTTGCTGCCCCTCTTGAGTGGAGATCTCTCACTGTTCCATTGATCTCCAACTTTAAAGACAGACTCGAGCAGCACGTGTCATAGCAACAGAGCAGTGCACTCTGCGCCATGTCTGACAATGCCCTTGAAACACAGTCCTGATCCAAACCTGTTGCTGAAAACACATGGAGAGTTTCAACTAATGAAACTAAATGAGGATGCTTAAGATCCTATTACTGATGTTGACATGGACTATGTGTTGAAAAATAGCCTGCGATGAATCAGTGGAGTGTTTTGGCACTGGCATTGTGGTCAGTACAAATGCTACAGTGATGAGACCAGGCCGAGGGTCAAGTGTGGCCAAAATAGTGTTTTATAACTCTTGATCAATACAGATTTGGCAAGGCTGCGAGAAAAACAATGTATCTCTTAAAAAATAGTTGAATCTTTTCTGCAGCAAAACACTAAAGAAGATTTTAAGCTGAAACCGAGATCCTTGGTAATTCAAAAACTGCTTGTCAACAGCTACAGTCACTTCAAGAGTCAAGAAAACACATATAAGTACGTGGATTAAATGATTATTTTGTTATTACAATAATATTATATCCTTTAAATCACAGCCTCAGTGAACAGCTCTGAAATATTGTCAGTAGTCATAAGTATTAGGGCTGTGCAATATATCATTTAAGCATCGATATCGCTATGTTTGTATCCGTATATGTTGAGTCTGGATTGTAGTTGATCAGACACAGTTCAGAACAGATTAGATTTGTGGAGTCACTGCATAGTTTAACCATAACAGAGCTAAAGCTGATCATCTGCATGATTTTCAAGCCTTTTTTTACTGTGAGAATTTCATGAGTAGCAAGAAATTCTTTGTAATGTCAATAAAGATTATTTAAAAAATTATTTATACAATGAATTTCATATTATTTTATGTTGTTATTTCTGTATTTATATGCTTGAATACTGAAAAGATTCCCCAGAAAAACATATAGCACTGTTTATTGAATTTTTATCTTTGCTCTGTTGTATTTATAAATGCTTGAAATGTATTACATTTTAAAAAGATTTGATCATCCCAATTGATCTAAACTAATGAAATATTTAAAAATTGAGCAATTCAAATAATTTGGTGAAATTATATTCAAATCGCAATTTATGTTGCAGAAAAACAAAATAAAAGTCTCTTCTTCAAAGCCCTAATCAAGAGAAAAGTCACCATAAATGGCCTGATGCTCAGTAAATTAATTGTACACTTTCAGGTTGGGTGAACTGTCCCTTTAAGAACCTTAAAAACCCACAGAAACTTTCCAGTCTATAAAAGACAAGTCAAGTCGCCTTGATTTCAGTAACACTTTATACTAGCTTGCACATTGTGCTAAAACATAAACATGCAAAGAAATAGTCAATTGCACAGTTCAATCAATTTAAAACAAGAACATCGAGTTCAGAACATCAAGCAGTTTCAGAAAGCTGATTTTCACTTCCAATTAGTTCTGTCAAGATTTAGTTCAAATCATGCAAACGTCAATTTTTAGGGCACTTGTTGAAATGGTCATTCATTCATTCATTTTCTTTTCGGCTAGTCCCTTTATTAATCAGGGGTCGCCACTGCGGAATTAACAGCTAACTTATCCAGCATCTGTTTTATGCAGCGGATGCTCTTCTGGCCGCAACCCATCACTGGAAAACACCCATACACACTCATTCACACACATACACTACGGCCACTTTAGCTTAACCAATTGGCCTCTAGCACATGTCTTTTGGACTTGTGGGGAAAACCGGAGCACCCGGGAGAAACCCACACCAACATGGGGAGAACATTTAAACTCCACACAGAAATGCCAACTGACCCAGTTGAGGCTGGAACCAGCAACCTTCTTGCTGTAAGGTGACAGTGCTACCCACTGCGACATCGCACCGCCCGTTGTTGAAATAGTCATTGGAAAACTTATTACTTATTACAAGACTTCTAAACTGACTAAAATCCACACTTAAATTGCAATCAATGTAAATGAAGTCACCGTATCATACCCTCATCCAATAAAGGGGTACAGGATGTGATTCAACTGTAGTCCTGTTCTAACACCAAAATGCCCTTCATACCTTCAAAATGTAGATTTTAAATAGATTTCTTTTCACACTAACAGTGTGTTCATTAGATGCTGTCTAGACTAGACCAACAAAACAAAGCACAGGCTTGCTTCTGCAGTCGGTATTATAGCCTTTAGTCTCTACTCTGCCTTTTTATAGAAATCAAATCAATTCAGTTCAGCTGTACATGAGACTGTTACAGTGAGGCAGTGTTCTTCTGTTCCATAGAGCAAGCATTGTATAGCCGCAAGAATGATCTTCTATAAAATAAAACAGTTTGTCATTGCTTTTGTTTTTGTTATTAAAAATGAACCACAAACAAAGTATTTGGATAAGGCTTTAATTGTCTGGGTTACAACACAATATGTGCTAGGATCTATCTTCTTCATTTTGTTTATAAAAGTTAAGACGTTTAATTGTTCGTTTATAGCATTTCTAAATTTATTGATATTGATAAAAAATTGTTTTTTAATGGTACAATTTTACAGTGTGACCAAAATAAGGCATTTAATTAAAAAGGTATAAAATTAAGGTGAGAAATATCAGAAACTAAATTTTTTAGAAAAATATCTTTAACAAGTAATGCCCCTGATTTTATACCAAGTGACAACTTCTCACTCTCTACCATGAAACCAATACAGATGTTACTGAAACTGCAATTCATCCACTGGCCACTAGGGGATGGCTCCAGAATTGAGCAAATTCTCATACACTGCTATTTTGACCGGTCAATTTTACAGCAGAAAAAAAGGTGTTTAAAACCTGGTAAAAAAAAAAGGTTTGGTGTGACTCAATGTATTAAAGCTGTGTTTTTAAAAGGCCAAAATCAGTAAACACATAATTATTAATATAGTATACAAGCAAGCACATGTGGTCAGAACACAAATGAGTAACGTTAATGTCTAAGTAAAATGCATTTCCAGTTCCGCCCACACCCCACCATTTTGGTTACCCAGGAAAGATGGCAACTCCTGGCCTGGCCTACTTGAAGCTTCATTTGCACTCTTCAGAAAGCTATGGGTGACATCAGGAATACTATATCCACATGTTTAACAGTCTATGTTCGATACCCAAGAAAAAAAAATGGCTTAGAAGAAACATGAAATACCGGGTTCCAAAATTATAGAATGTTTTTTTTAGTGCAACTAAATATAAAACCTTGTGATATTATTACAAATTACTATTGTAAACCATGAAAACATGAATAACATTTTGTCAAAGTTTGTAATTTTGATGTGTATGAATTAAGAACAGTCACAAAGTGCCTTGAGGCTACATTTAATTAGAGTAAAACAAATAAACATCATAAAAAATTATTTTGTACGTTACTGTTGCTAATAAAATGAATCAACCTCTAATTAAGAAATACACACAAATGCATTGCATTTATTGCTGGACTGGATGCAGGCCCAAAATAGGGGGGTCATAATGCTAGAATGCATAAATAATTGTATGCACAATAACTGATGTGCTGATGACATTTACAAACTAATGTGAGCAATAAATTTATATATACATGCCTGACTGGAAAAGATAGCATTCACATTTGTCCTGGCCTAAATGCATATGAAATACTCCTCAAACTTGTGCACACAGACAGTAACGTGACGATCAAAGGATGCAGTGAGTGTAGCTGTGGCAGAAGAAAGATGCCGGAGGAAGTAGGTCAAAAGGAGTATGAATGTCTCCATTCCTGTAATACATCCATATTAACAATAATATAAAATAAAATAATGGTGGCACGGTGGCTCAGTGGTTAGCACTGTTGCCTCACAGCAACAAAATGGTTCAGTTGGCACTTCTGTGTGAAGTTTGCATGTTCTCCCCGTGTTCGTGTGGGTTTCCTCCAGGTGCTCCGGTTTCCCCCACAGTACATAGACATGCACTATAGGTGAATTGAATTAACTAAATTGGCTGTAGTGTATGGTTGTTTTCCAGTGCTGAGTTGCTGCTGGAAGGGCATCCACTGCATAAATATGCCGGAATAGTTTGCAGTTCATTCCGCTGTGGTGACTCCTGATAAATAAGAGACTAAGCTGAAGGAAAATGGATGAATGAATAAATAAAATAAAATCACAGGATGTAACTACAGGATTTTGTTCAATAATCAAATATTGATGTGGTGCTCAGGCGTGGCAATACTTGCAGTTGTTCTGTGGATCTTATAAAGTCTCTGCTGGAAACTGGAGGTGGGAAGTGTAGGTTGTCCCAGATTTGTGGCTTCAGGATATTTCTGCAAAGTTAGTTCCATGTACAAAAGCACAAAAGCAAATCTCCCTGTTGGGGGTTTGCTAACAAGACTCAAGACATCTATTAACAGGAGCAAAGCTGTAGAGGACGGGGCAGATGGCTGGCACATCTCTGATTCACACTTAGTCACTTTTTCACTTTCAGTCTCTCCCGGTCTCAGGTGTTCGGTCCAAAATCTCTTTCAAGGAAGCTCAGTTAATTCTGTGGCCTTACTTACAATGCCTCCAGGCAGCTATTTCAGGCATGCAATAGCAGCTGCAATTTGTTTTTAAAATTGGAAATAGCGGAATCACCAAAACCGCTTTCCAAACTCACATTCAAATACATATTTCAAATCCACAATAAAATCTGACACAATATCTCAAATAACATAAAAACCAGTGTCATTAATGGTGCTTCCACCATTTTGCATGTGGAGTCCAGAGCATACATCTCAGGTTTCTATGGGAACCGGAGCTTCTAAGAGCAGCTGCAATGATGCAATAACTTACTAATTGGCTGTTTATTTAACTGTATGATCACATTTACCATTGCTTGGCAGTTTATTGTCAACAAAACTCATTTCAAAGGGAATTATCATGCAATTGGGAAAGTCATGTGAGGGTGAAAGGTTTTGCTATGTTGATTTCAAAACAGGTTCAATTTGTCCATGGAGATTTGGTCTAACCTATTGATTAAAAAGATATTAGCTGCCTAAATCTGGACTATTTGAAATGTTTTTCTCCAAAAATCTTCATTTCTTTTTGGCTAAAGAGAAAAATAAAGTTGTACACAAACAGGCATGCAAGGATTATAGATTTTAGTTGTACGAATATAGTCTGAGGAATAATCATGGTTATCACGATTATTAAGCATTCATTAACTTCAAAACTAGTTTAGAAAATCACATGGAAACTCTGTATATTTTAGAGTGTTATTTGTTGCTGCTCAGTGATCAATTAATACTACAATAATAATACAATTACATAATGATAATATTAATAATAATAATACAGCACAAAATAATAATTAAAAAACAAACAATAGTCCATTTCTCTTTGGACTAAAAAGTGAAATTTTTTTGGCATTTATGTCAAATAATTTTACACTGAGAATAAATTAAAAAACAATGAATGAATTAATAATTAAAAATTTTGTCTAATGTAAAACTAAGCAACATATTAGCGAAGCATTTCCTTTTTAAAGAGGACAAATGTAGTCAAATGATGCTGAACCTCTGTCTTTTGATCAACTATATCACACAATCATTTGGCATTTTCATTTTCTTTTTGGACCAGATTAGAAATGTTTATATTCCATACAAAGTTTGAAGCTGAACGGTCAGTTCTTGTCACGTCACTCTTGATGAGCTCGCACCATTCTGAAAGTAGATGTTTTCAACTACGTATGCCAGGAAAGTGCACCACTCGCACGTCACGTGCAAGCCACGCACTTCCATTGTAAATAACAAACTTGCGGCGTGCAAAAGACGCGATATGTGAACAACCCTTTACATGCAGTGTGTAAGTGGGGTCAGTTTATAGCCTCAGCCATAGGTAATCCAGTGTGCGTGCGTAATAGCCTCTGTGTACAAGCTCAGAACTTTAAACTAGTTTGTTTAGTTGCAGCAGTTTTGTTCTGTGCAGAAACATGGTGTTGAGAAGCCTTTACAATTAATTAACTGTGACGAATTAAACTGCGTTTAAAAGTAAAATAGGTTAACTATTGTATCCCAATACAGACCCTCTAGTTTTCGTAATTTCTTTTGTGATTTTTCACGATAAAAACAATATAAACATATATATAGTTGAAGTCTGAATTATTAGCCCGCCTTTCTTTTTTAAATATTTCCCAAATGATGTTCAACAGAGCAAGGAAATTTTCCCAGTATGTCTGATAATATTTTTTCTTCTGGAAAAAGTCTTATTTGTTTTATTTCAGCCAGAATAAAAGCAGTTTTTGAATTTTTAAAAACCATTTAAAGGTCAAAATTATTAGCCCCTTTAAGCTCTTTATTTTTTCGATAGTCTACAGAACAAACCATTATCATACAATAACTTGCCTAATTACCCTAACCTGCCTAGTTAACCTAATTAACCTAGTTAAGCCTTTAAATGTCACTTTAAGCTGTATAGAAGTGTCTTGAAAAATATCTAGTGAAATATTATTTACTGTCATCATGGCAAAGATAAAATAAATCAATTATTAGAAATGAGTTATTAAAACTATTATATTTAGAAATGTTTTGAAAGAAATCTTCTCTCCACTAAAAATAAATTGGGGAAAAAAATAAACACGGGGGCTAATAAATCCGGGGGGCTAATAAAAACAAAGCTTCTTTATTTTGGTCTCTTGTCAAGACAAGAAAACAGGTCTAAAATGGTAGGGATTAAGCCAAAGGAAGGTTGTATCATTTTTATGCACGAACTTTATAATATGGTTTGGAATTTGACGTTTTATGAGATTATTTACATTTTTTGAGATTAATTTGTTTTTAATGAAGAATTTTGCAGGATTGCAAAAAATTGCGACTTTTTGTTGATTTTGCGTTGGATTCAGCGATTGCGAAATCACGAAAAACTAGGGGGTCTGCAATACACATAACAATTAAAGGGCCTGAATGTCAGCAAAAATCAGAATATTTTTGGGTGAACTGTTCATTTAAGTATTTCCATTATTGTAATTGCACTGAAAAAAGAATGGTCTTGCTTCAAATCTGTTCTTTCCCATAGAGCAAAGTCAATGAGGCAACGAGGATGAGTGAATTATGATTTTTTTGGGGAGGACTATACCTTTAATTAGACTCTACATTGTTTGAGCATTTTCAAAACAATAACCTTGCACTGGTCAATGAACTGTTAAAGCAGTATTTTCATTCCACTGAAAAAAAAATGGAGATGAACTCTACAGAATGGCACTAAGATTGTAAATGACCTTTTGTAATAAATGAGAAATGATGGGAGAAGCCCTCTCTCAGTGCTTCAGGCCGATAATGGCCTCCGCTCCTGTTTTTCATCACACTAATCCCCGTCTCAGAGGAGCGGAGCTGACTGTGGATGTCGCCCTGTTGTAAGACAGTGTGTGCTGTGAATTTTAAAGAAGGGTAAAGTCTGCTTTCAGTGAAACAAAAAGCAGGATATGCTGCTTTCTGTTGATCAGATTTCTGAAGGCAGAACTGTTTAAAAGCAGTAAACTGATGTATGCCAGAGTTTCTTTGTGTACCTAAGGGAATAGTTCACTCAAAAATAAACATTTGCTGTTAATTTACTCACCCTCAGGAAAGCAGAAACTGTGGTTTATTTAGTACAAGTTAATGCACACTAGGCTTGGGCAGTATCCAAATTTTAATACTCTCTAACCTCCTCTTCATTTTACCTCAGTATACGGTATTACCGTGCATAATAAAAAAAAAAAAATGATGTAAGGCTTAGACAGCGTCACTAAACTGTTGGCTTGTGCCTAAACCATTCAGAAATGGAATACCATTTATGCGACCTTAGGTGTGAGGTATTTTCATCCCTCGCAGTCAAATTTTTGTTGCACAACTTGCAAATTGCCTCATCTGTATTTACCGGCTCTCTCTTCTCGTTCTGTCGAAACCCGAATTACTGCCAAACTGCAGAAGTTGTGTTCTTTTTCGAGACCAGGTCACTTAGTGCGTGACTCGACGTCTTTCCCCACCACACATACACATTTTTAGGCATTAAATTAATTATATTTAATATTTAATCCTTTTCTCAGTTGTATTGTTTTTAATGATGGGATAACAGTATTGAAACTAAAACCGTTGCTATTTTTAGATCCCGCGGTATACCATATTACCGCTTTACCACCCAAGCCAAAAGCACACCATTTCTTTGAGAGTCACAAACAGAGGCGAAACTAAATTAACACCCACGGCTCCAGACTAAAACAAAGGGACTGTGCTGGAAACTGAACCTTATTTACAACATTATTACCTTAAAATGGCCTGGGCAAGCAGTCCTGAGCATGTGCAGGATAGTCTGAAGTGCATGCTTTATGATGCATAATAAGGTAAATTCACACATGGTTTCCTGCTGTTTGTTTAAAGCATCCAGGATAAGCACGAATAAGCCATAGTAGAAATCATGCCTCCAATTCAATTCACTGCTGAACTTTCCCACTGTATAATCTGTAGCTCACTTGTGAATCTATTTTACAAGAGATGTTTTCATCATTTATTATTTTGCTTCATTACCTTAGTGCATCATTATTAGTCAAAGGTATTAATTTTTGCTTTGCCTGTATACAGACAGGAGGTTAAGGAGTTGGCTGTCTGGTGCAGTCACAACAACCTGGAGCTCAACACGCTCAAAACAGTGGAGATGATAGTGGACTTCAGGAGAAACCCCCCTGCTCTCCCCCCACTGAGCATCATGGACAGCATTGTGGCAGCAGTGGAGTCATTCAGGTTCCTGGGCACCACCATCTCTCAGGACCTGAAGTGGGACACTCACATTGACTCCATTGTCAAAAAAGCTCAACAGAGGCTGTACTTTCTTCGTCAGCTGAGGAAGTTTAACCTCCCAAAGAAGCTGCTGAAACAATTCTACACCTCCATCATTGAATCAGTCATCTGCACATCAATAACTGTCTGGTTTAGCTCAGCTACTAAATATGACCTCCATAAACTACGTCGAATAGTTCGGACTGCTGAGTAAATCACTGGTACAACCCTTCCTACTCCCCAAGAACTGTACTTATCCAGAGCGAGCAGAAGGGCTGCCAAAATCACTCTGGACCCCTCACACCCAGCACACTGCCTCTTTGAACTTTTACCTTTTGGTCGACGCTTCAGAGCACTGCGCACCAGAACAGCCCGACACAGAAACAGTTTCTTCCCTCCGGCAATCCATCTCATGAACAATTGATGATAATAATCGTGGAACCAACATCACTACTTGCTATACACTTTTATACACATATACACTTTATTTAAAAGTGCTGGTAGCCATTGACCTGCATTTTCTAAATCACAGATGACCACAGTTTAAGCTTTTATTGCTCTACAGAGGAAAGAAATGGTTTACATGTATATAATTTAATATCATTTTTTTTAAATATACCTTTAAAATTGTGATTCAAGATGTTCCAGGGATTCATTTTTAATAGCTTATTTATGGCTCAATTTAGCTAATTTGTTACTCTAAAGGAAATTTTCTGAGTTGATGACTGGGTGAATCAGTAGCCTGTGTCTCACTATAACTACTGTAATATATTTGAAATCAATTTTATGGATGCCACATAAAGTGCCACTTTGAAGGAGTCAATAAGCTTTAGAGAATATCAATATGTAACACACTCTTGAAATCACAAGGTTAGAGTCATGATAGTCACTGATCCTCCCAATTTACGTCAATAATTGTCAATGTAATAAAGTGTGCAAAGCACAAAATTAACTATTCCCATGCAAATAAATGCTAATTCCTCAAGCTCGAGTATATTAAGGCACACTGGCTATCACAACAATTCTCTTCCTCAACTCTGCTGCAATATGTTGTCTTTAATAATTCACAACCTACAGCAGCAGGCCATTTGCCACATGCAGAGGGGAGTTTACAGCACTCCCACCCCTGCTCATCGGCACTGCCATCAAATTAAGCGAAACAGCAGAGTTTAAGCTTCAAATGAAACATGATCATCATACGGTGCAGGTCTTGCAAGGATACTCAAATCATGTGCTCTGTGGGTGAGAGCACTGCTGAATAAAGAAGCTCACAAGTGCACCTAGAGGGCCTGACAATTCGCTGAATTATGTTTCTTATAATACGATTTTCAGAAACCCTTTCTCACACACACAAAAAAAAAAAATAAATAGAAATGATAAAAACTAGCCCAAATAGCCACATCTGCAGTATTAGCAGAATTATTATTCCAGGAAGAGTAAGATGCTGTGCACGTTCATGAAGTAAACTGTAATCCACACAATGCTTTGCCCAAAGGTTTATCAGCTAGGAGCAAGGACGTCAATAATAATTATTAAGGTGAAATAATGCACCCCCAAGAAAAATAATGAATAATTTCTGTAAAAACATGATTTCACAGGAGGTCTGCACTATGCATTTTAATGATATATTTAGGATGAAAAATAGATTTGAAATAAAGTTAACATACAGCGACACTGTAAGAAGTGATTAGTAACTCATTGAATTTAAAGTGATTAGTTGACTTTACTTAAAAAGTGAGTAAACCCAATGATTTTAAAGTAAATACTTGACTTAAAAAGTGAGTAAACCCATGCTTAGAATTATTAAGTAAATGAATAATATGCATAATTATAAGAATTACGTTAAGTTAATTTTACCATTCTAAGTTACAATGAATTTACTCTCTTTTTTAAAGTAACTAGTTGTTTTTTACAGTGCAAGAGTAAGGCATCATTCCAAACCATAATACAACAACAACAATACACTGCAATGTAGGCAGAAGTATAAAATAAATGTATATATCATAGTGACATTCACTATGAAGAACTATTAACATCAAGCCTAAGTAAGCTTGTTTAAAGTGAAAGCGAACCATCAGAGTGCATCAGAGGATGTATGTTTTTAGGAAACTGAACTCTTTCAGTGTAAAAAATAAATAAATATATATATATATATATATATATATATATATATATATATATATATATATATATATATATATATATATATATACTGAGAACTTTTTTATACTACCTATATTAAGAGTATAATAAGCTTTTCCTTTTTATACTGGTTCTCCTCACTTTCTGTTGAAGACAAAAATCGCCTTCAAAACTTAGTCAAGATTTGCTCCAAGATTATTGGTTTGCCTCTGCTGAGTCTAGCAGAGTTACATAAGGAAAAGGCCTTTTTTTGTATTGTTGCCCTCTGGAAGTGTTTTTCTAATATATATAAATTCACATTTGTTCCTGAGGCAATAAGGCTTTATAGCCTTACATTTAGCAAGTTTTAAAATTTTAATGTATGGGTCTTTTCCTATTGCTGTTTTTTAGTATTATTTATGAAGTTATTATGAAGCATGCTGGAGTGTGTCTTTTAATATTATTTGTAAGTGATCTGTCTCTTTATGTGTTTGTTGTATCATGATTCTACTGCCTTAACTGAATTGCCCCTGGTGGAATTAATAAAGTTGTTAAACTTAAACTCTTTCATTTAATACTTTATTTGCTTGCTTGATGTGCATTACATAATTTTTTTCAGCATGTTTGCTGAAATGATAAAAAAATACTTGTTCTGTAAAATACAAAATACATTGTATGAAATGTGACTTTTTTAACTGAATGCTGATCACTTTATTTTAACAAGAGCCAGACAAATCTCCTTTGTTCCACACATCAAGACAGAATTCTCTTTATCTCCAGTATTATTCACAGATCCAGGTATTCCCTCTTGCGGGAGCAGCCACACGTCTGACCCGCATCCTGCTCTATGTGGCACCGCATCCAGGTTCCAGAGCCCTAATCTAGGTTGATTTATTGAGGTCACTCTCACAGCACATGCAGCTCACGTCTGAGCTCGGCTTCCAGGAGCCCCTTGAGACCACAGACTCCCAGCCAATATGGCCGGTCGAGCAGATTTGCTTGGCTGCATTTTCTCTGTAAACAGGAGGAGATCCACACCTGCTTTCTGCCGCAGAACGCTATCACATTTATACTAATATAGGCTTCAAGATGAGCATTTCAGTGGCAGCTTTATGACATGTATGCATGCTTCCAGGCATTTAGATTTAAAGTGGAGTGTGGGTGAAAAATGTATGTGACAGGATCAGCACAGCTGATCTCCAGTCAGTGTTTGTGCTCATGTAAAATGGTGATCAGGTGACTGTATAAATCAATGATTTCAGTACGACTGAAAAGAATAATCAATGTCACTTAGTAAATGATAAATTAAGGTGTTAAATAATACATCTGGGAAATGTTTTGATTGGTAAATACTTGACATATGAAGCTGAAATAAAATAAAAATAGATAGATGAATATTTAATGGGTACACAAAGGTGAATTATACCCCTGGAATGAGGTTTACTACAAAATGTGCAATGTGTAGATGGCAGAACACTGATACAGCCTGTTTCTGTTTAAATGTCTCCAGGTGTCAAAAACAGTATTTATCCACACTATTTCAATAAAAAGGACCTGCTTTATTGATACAATGACTTCATATTATGCAAAAGCCTCTCTGGTGTATTTCAAAGTTGCCTATTAGACTGCAGCACAGTGCTAACTATAAAAATATAAACAAAATAAATCAAATTTTATTGAAAACAAGCAAGCATTTTGACTTGCTTTATGCTTAATTTTTAATAAGTTTTCAGGGGGATTATTTTTATGCGTCTCTACTGGTAGTGAGTAATAAAGCTGTTTGTGGATGTACAAGATTTGCAAAGTTTCAAAGATCAAAGTGCATGTTAAATGGAAATATTCATCCCAAAAATAAAAACTGATGCTGGACTTTCTTAAACAAGTCATTAGTAATAAAAGCTTTGAAACAAATTCACACAACACTAAGCTATGATCTTTATAGGCTGCCAGTGAACAAAAATGTACTATTTCCCAGAAGACAGAAAAAACAAATCCAGTAAAATATTGCTGTAAAAATAACAATCCTGTTCATATAGATCATTTTAGAAATTTCAGTCTACCTTGTCAGCCAAACACACAGGCCTGACCCAAAATCATGTCAATGGTTCAGGCAAACTGTGCATTACAAAAGCCAACGTCACAATTTTACAGGAATCATTAAGGGAAACATAGTGATCATTGAGTTACACACAAATCCTTTAGGTTGTCCCAGCACAAATCGATTAAGCTATCTTGATTGTTTTTACAAATTTAGGTAGAATGAGCATTAAACAATTGAGTTGTCCTACAAAAAAAAAAAACTCAAGAATGGTGTGGATTCAGCTCATTTGAAATAAGTAGTTTAAACAAGCAGCCAAAATAATTATTTAGTGCAAAAATAAATAATTTCTGACCAAATTTAAAAGTGATGTTTTGTAAACAAATTTCGAGAGGAGCACGCGCAGTGTCATGGATTGGTCAGGCTCTCACGACCCCCACTCACGAAGATCACCATCACCTGACTTCTAATGAGCACACAGCTGCATCACATTCACGAGCACCAGATAAAAGCACAGCACTCCAGTCGCTCATTGTCCGGGCTCGTCTCGACGAAAGCGGACAACTGAGCGACCACTCAGCGTAGTCATCCTCAGCTAAAACAAACGATTTACTTACCTGTTCTCTTTGTATTCCTCCTAGTCTTCCTGGTCCTCCCGAATCGTCCTGTCTTCCAGTCCTTCCAAGTCTGTGTCATCCTCTGTCAGCTGTATCTGGTGTGTGCTGTCCATCCTCGTGTATTCCTGTTACCCAGCCACGGAGGAAAAGACCCCAACATCATTCCTGATCCTCCTGGCTATCCTTCATGTGCTCCTTGTTGTCATTTAATAAACACCCTAACGTTTCCTTACCTCTGTCTCCTGTCCGCTTCATAACAGAAGCCCGGACCCATAACGACGACAACATGAGCACCCCCCGATCACCTTCAAGAGCTGGTGGACCAGTTGAAGCGGATTCTACAGCCACCAGCTCCACTTTCCAACGCACCACCAGCACCGAGCACTTCCGCCTCCACAGTTTCTTCTTCGGCCCTTCCTTCCAGTCCCATGGCCCGACCAGCGCCCTACTCAGGCGGAGCGGGGGAGTGCAATGGTTTTCTGTTACAATGTTCCCTCATATTCGAAATGCAACCTTCTCTATATCCCACAGATAAGTCGAAGATCGCCTACATCGTATCTCTACTCTCTGGACCTGCACTTAAATGGGCTGAGACGATCTGGAACCAAGCCGGGCCGGTCATGAATTCCATCACTACCTTCACGGAGTATTTCAAAGAGGTGTTTGGACGTTCTGATGGGGAAGTAGCCGCTGGAGAGCAGCTGTATCATCTAAAGCAAGGTACTCTATCTACACAGGAATATGCTCTCCGGTTTCGCACTCTAGCAGCTGCAAGTGGATGGAATGAGAGATCGTTGTTGACCACGTACCGGCTCGGCTTGGAACCCACTCTCCGAATCCAACTGGCCACATTAGATGATACAATGGGTCTGGAGAGATTCATCCAACATTCTCTCCGATGTTCCGATCGTCTCCGTTCCTATCAACAGGACACCATCACCCCCTCGTCTGCACTCCTCCAATCGCCTGAGTCAACAGCCTCTCCAGAACCAGAACCCATGATAATAGAGTCTGGAAGACTGACATCAGCGGAACGACAGAGGAGGCTGACCCGGGGTCTGTGTCTATACTGCGGTGTCAGTGGACACACCCGTATGGAGTGTCCCCTTCGTCCCATCCGGACTTCAGTGAGTGTATTCAGTACGAATATTGAACAATGTAAACCACTTACTACCACCGTACAAATAACTACTGCCTCTATTTCTCTCCTTGTCACAGCCCTCATCGACTCCGGGTCAGCAGGGAACTTCATCTCCCAATCCCTCTGTCGTCAACTCCACCTCCGTACTGAGGCGTCCTCGCATATATACCAGATACAACCGATAACCCAGTGCACTCGATCTTCGACCCGTATCCATCGACAATGCGAAGACATCCTTCTTCAAGTGGGGTTGTTACATCAAGAGAGGATTCAATTTCTGGTTCTGGAGGGTGCAAATATGGACATCATTCTAGGGCGCCCGTGGCTGGTGAAGCACGATCCCATCATCTCTTGGGGCACAGGAGAGATAAAGAAATGGGGATCTGGATGTACACCTGCCTGTTTTCCAAATCTCCCTCTTCAAGGTCGGAACCCCATTTCTTTGTTTGCAACATCGGTCGAGAGCCCTCCTGAGAAGCAGTCTATCCACATTCCTAAGGAGTACAGCTCCTTTCATGATGTCTTCTGCCCCAAGAGAGCTTCCCAGCTACCGCCGCATCGGCCATGGGACTGCGCGATCGACCTAGTTCCAGATGCCCAGTTGCCAAGAGGTAGGATCTACCCGCTCTCGCTTCCAGAGAATCAGGCAATGGAAGATTACATAAGGGAAGCTCTGAGTCAGGGGTACATACGTCACTCAAAATCACCAGCCGCCTCAAGCTTCTTCTTTGTGGCCAAGAAGGACGGAGGGCTGCGTCCATGCATCGACTACAGGGTCCTAAATAACGGTACAGTAAAATACCGATATCCCCTTCCTCTGGTACCAGCCGCTTTGGAACAGCTCCGAGAAGCTAAAGTCTTCACTAAATTGGACCTCCGCAGCGCGTATAATCTGATAAGAATACGTGAGGGGGACCAATGGAAGACAGCATTCGTGACCCCTACTGGCCACTATGAATATGAGGTCATGCCTTACGGTCTGGTCAACGCCCCCTCCGTATTCCAAAACTTCATTCATGAAGTCCTCCGGGAGTTTCTTCACCACTGTGTAATAGTGTACATAGATGACATCCTCATTTACTCCCGGAGTGAGGCCGAACATCGCCAACACGTTGCGGAGGTCCTACACACATTGAGAGAACATCACCTCTACCTCAAAGCGGAGAAATGCTCATTCCACCAGAAGTCGATTCATTTCTTGGGATACATCATTGACCAAACCGGTATAACGTATGGATGGGAAGAAAATTGAGGCTGTTCTATCCTGGTCAGAACCCACTTCCATTAAGGAGCTCCAGAGGTTTCTTGGGTTTGCTAACTTTTATAGACGGTTTATCAAGGACTACAGCAGGATTACATCACCTCTCACTAATCTCCTCAAGGGTAAACCCAAAGGACTGGAGTGGACCAAAGAAGCAGCCGCAGCCTTCCGCCTTCTTAAGAAGGAGTTCACAAGGGCCCCACTCCTGACTCATCCTGACCCAAATCTTCCTTTCGTGGTGGAAGTGGACGCATCCACCACCGGCGTCGGGGCAGTATTATCTCAACATCATGATACACCGCCCCGACTGCATCCCTGTGCCTATTTCTCTCGGAAGTTGAGCCCGGCGGAGCAGAATTACAGCATAGGAGACAGGGAGCTTCTAGCAATCAAGCTAGCCTTGGAGGAGTGGCGTCACTGGTTGGAGGGAGCCAAACATCCGTTCCAGGTGATCACAGATCACAAAAACCTCCAATATATCAAAGAGGCCAAGAGACTATGTCCACGTCAAGCCAGATGGTCACTTTTCTTCTCACGTTTTGATTTCTCCATTTCCTATCGTCCAGGACCCAAGAATCTAAGAGCAGACGCTCTCTCTCGTTTACACGAGCATCACGATCATGAAGAACTCCCAACGAAGATTCTTCCCGAACACATCTCCATTTGTCCGATCACCTGGAACGCTCCTCCAGTCGTTGCCACTCCGGAAGCCCCTGCTCCGCCGGGATGCCCTCCTCATCGGCAGTTCATACCACCTGAACACCGGGTAGATCTGATCCACTCCTTACATACCTCGCTAGGCACTGGACATCCAGGGATCAACAATACTCTCTCGCTAGTATCCCAACGATTCTGGTGGCCAAACATGGCAAGGGATGTGAGGCAATATGTTCAGGGCTGTAAGGACTGTGCCCAATCCAAGAGCCCACGTCATCTACCCGCTGGAAAGCTCCATCCCTTGCCGATTCCGAACCGTCCCTGGTCACACCTAGGAGTGGACTTTATCACTGACCTCCCTTCGTCAGAAGGTAATACCTGTATTCTAGTCATAGTAGATAGATTCTCAAAGTTTGTCAAACTAATCCCTCTGAAAGGTCTTCCCACAGCCTTTGAAACTGCCGACAATATCTTTAATCAAGTCTTCAGGTCATTTGGTATTCCAGAAGATATTGTGTCGGACAGAGGTCCACAGTTCATCTCACGTCTATGGAAAGCCTTCTTCAAGCTCCTAGGTGTGGCCGTCAGCCTCTCTTCTGGATATCATCCCCAAACCAACGGGCAGACAGAGAGGAAGATTCAGGAGGTGGGACGGTTCCTGAGGACCTTCTGCAGTGGTCACCAGAACTCCTGGAGCCAGTATTTGGGCTGGGCAGAATATGCCCAAAACTCACTGCGGCAAACCCTCCACCGGACTCACGCCATTCCAGTGCGTCCTGGGCTTCCAACCACCGCTCTTTCCCTGGGATGGCGAACCATCTGATGTCCCCGCAGTGGATCACTGGTTCCGGGAGAGCGAGAGAGTCTGGGACGAGGCTCATCAACATCTGCAGAGGGCAGTCCGTCGAAGCAAGGTAACCGCCGATAGGAGAAGGTCTGAAGAACCCAGATACACACCCGGACAAAAGGTGTGGCTATCCACCCGGGACATACGCATGCGACTGCCCTCTCGCAAGTTAAGTCCCCGATTTGTTGGTCCCTTCACCATCGTGGAACAGGTTAACCCCGTCACCTACAAACTACAATTACCCTCTCACTACCGTATTCACCCTACATTCCACGTATCACTCCTGAAACCCTATCACGATCCTGTTCTTCCCTCCACAGAGCCTGACCACGAAGAGGAACCCCCTCCTCCACTGCTCCTAGAAGAAGGAGCCGTCTACGCAGTGAAGGAGATCTTGCGTTCCCGACGTCGTGGTGGCCAGTTGGAGTACCTGGTGGACTGGGAAGGGTACGGCCCCGAAGAAAGGACATGGGTTCCCAGAGCTGATATTCTCGATCCTAGTCTCATGGTGGAGTTTCATGAGAGCCACCCTGAGTTCCCAGCGCCTAGAGGCAGAGGGAGACCACCACGGCGTCGGAGGTGTCGGCCCTCAGGAGCGGGCCCTGGGGAGGGGGGTACTGTCATGGATTGGTCAGGCTCTCACGACCCCCACTCACGAAGATCACCATCACCTGACTTCTAATGAGCACACAGCTGCATCACATTCACGAGCACCAGATAAAAGCACAGCACTCCAGTCGCTCATTGTCCGGGCTCGTCTCGACGAAAGCGGACAACTGAGCGACCACTCAGCGTAGTCATCCTCAGCTAAAACAAACGATTTACTTACCTGTTCTCTTTGTATTCCTCCTAGTCTTCCTGGTCCTCCCGAATCGTCCTGTCTTCCAGTCCTTCCAAGTCTGTGTCATCCTCTGTCAGCTGTATCTGGTGTGTGCTGTCCATCCTCGTGTATTCCTGTTACCCAGCCACGGAGGAAAAGACCCCAACATCATTCCTGATCCTCCTGGCTATCCTTCATGTGCTCCTTGTTGTCATTTAATAAACACCCTAACGTTTCCTTACCTCTGTCTCCTGTCCGCTTCATAACACGCAGAAGTTTCAGTATCAAATACGTCATTGACAATTATTCCATTATCCAATCAGTTCTTGACCAAACCCCTATATATACCAAAGCTGTCTTACCTGCAGCATCTCACAACTTTAGCATCCCTCCACCACCCCAGCACCTCACCTCTTAAGCATTACATTCCCGGGGGGAGCATTTTGAGGCCGGGCTAGATACTTCGCTCGAATCCTAACTCCTCTCTGTTTCCTGATAAGGGGAATAACTCGAGTTGGGGTGTCTCCCCGAGCTCAGAGCCCTCTCCCCGGACAGCACGTCAAATACGCCTTATTCTTAAACGATTGCAAGTGTGAACTCGTGAAGACTGGTTCAAATCATCTTCAAAGTAATCATGAACTAAAAAAAATCTACATTTCCTTGATCTTTCAACATATAAGCTGTCATTGTACTCTAAAAACATTCTGTAAATTTCAGAACTGAAAGCTTTCTTGTTAGTCTATAAACAGCTTAAAGCCAATCTGACAAAATGACAGGTTGTGGAAAGCTTCTGCCAATAACAGATCATTTGTATTGTGCATTTCTAACTTAACTCACATCAGCGTCCATCTATGAAAAGCAAAGGCTGTCAAACATACATGCAGACGTGTAAGTAGGCACAGCAGTCCTTTCCAACCTATGCAAAATATGCAAACTGTTATGTGTCAGACCAGTGGGTGTTTACTTTTGATCTACAAGCCACAACATTCACAATGTTCAAATAGTGTGTTCTTTTCACACTATTCCTTGTAAAAATGTTTTAGATGTAACCGTTGAATGATCCAGAAGTTCAGACAACAATAAAAATAATTAAAAAGACAACTCATGACTCCTTCAATATCATTTTCCCCTCTTAAATACTGCTGCTTGGATACTGAGGCTCAGGATGAAAGCTGACCTGATGAGCTGATGTGCTTCAGGAGCACCTGCTCAGTGAGTGTTTTTGTGTGCTGTACATGAACACACGTCTGAGGCCACCAAAGCAGCAGCTGCTCCTGTCCACATCTGATTCTGAACATGAGCATTACATGAGTTCAGGTGAAATAGACTGCATAGTCCTTTCATGCCTTCTTAAATCCCATACCTAGTTATATTTAGCCACAATTTCAGTGTTGTAGAACAAACAATGTTATGGTCATAGGCTTTGATTAATGCTCAAAACTGAAATTGTTCTTGTGTTTGTCATTTTTCAGCTATAAGCAACTCTCTGTGTAGAATTACCAGAAACACATCATTCAACCTCAGTCTAAACTGCAGTAGCCAGAGGGAAATTCAGAACCATGGACAGTAGCTTCCACTAGGTGATTTTCACTACCTTTGAGTTAGAAAGTAAGAGAACACATAGACCCACAGACCAGAAGAGTCTACAGCAGGAAAATATGGTTGTCTCTGAATGAGGACAATACCAGTTATACTGTCAATGGATAAATAGCTATTCCCTCAACTTTTATATACAGAGCATTATCATATTTGTAAACCCTGTTAAGGTAAAACCTCTGGTTTTGTAGCCAATGCTTTGCGGTCCACAAGAAAAATTATTTAAATAAAATATAACTAAAAACTGAACTTTTTGGGGGGAAAGCATCATAAGAGTAGGCAGAGAAATTAATTTAAAACCAAATTTCAAGCTACTAGTTATCTCTCACAAATCACTTTGTTACATAATTATAAAAGTAATAAATTACCAGGGAAAGTAACTATTGTAATACTTTAAAAATATCAAATTTTTCAAATGACTATAAAATAAATATAAAATATGTACACAAATCTACACTATTTTAAAGTTGTTGTAGGACAATGTGAGAGACAACCATCAAATTGAACATATCATTATAAATATTATCACTATAGTTGCACAATAAAACACAACAGATGGTTTAGAACTTTACATAATTATACCTCACAGACCACAACTGACAAGACTAGAGGTGCTTCATTAGATTAGAATTACTTGTCACAGACGCAGAGAGACTCTTTTTTACCTCAGCATAAGTAGCACGATACTCAAACATTCTTGCTTTTCACCTCAACGAGAGAAAAGTACTGCTTATATTTCCAGTTTGCAAAAGTTACCTTTGAACTTGTAGGAGTTGCTATCGTTTGGGCTGACTGCATGTGATTCTGTGTGAACGCCTGCACTACTCTGATTGGCAAACAATGGAAAAGAACTTTATCTAAGCCACTCATTACATTCTCAGTTACACCACGTTCACAGACACACCAATCATCATCACTTGTTGGTTATGTGTCCCGCCCCAGCCCCGAATATACGCACACCCCAGAGAAAAGAAGGTCCTATGGCTGAAAGAGATGCTGCATGCATGAAAATATCTTCAGTGATCTCAATTATATTAACATGCATTTTATTGTGTCAGTAACAGTCACGACGTTGTAACAGAGAAACAGTAATTCATTTGATTACTCGTTACTGAAAAAAAGTAGCACCATTAGTAACGCCATTTATTTATTTTATACGCTGTTATTCCCTTCACTGCAAATAGATCACCAGACTTTGGGCATAAATAGAGAGAGATTTTCACACAAGATGCTTCTATGAGTGGCTGATATTTTCTGGCTGATAAATTCCATTTCAATGATTAAATAAATATAGAATAAATAGAAAGAACTAAATATAAAACAAAAATGAAAAACATAACATGCATTTATTTTCAAACAATGTAAAAAAGAAAGAAAGAAAGAAAGAAAGAAAAAAGGGAAAGAAAGAAAGAAAGAAAGAAAGAAAGAAAGAAAGAAAGAAAGAAAGAAAGAAAGAAAGAAAGAAAGAAAGAAAGAAAGAAAGAAAAGAAAGAAAAGATCCATCTAGACTGAGGTGCAGAGTTTTAGAGTGACCAATGATGTTGTGCTATAAACAACAGTATGACTGCCACAAGGACAGTGGTGCCATTATCAGAGAACAGTTTAGTGATGGAGGTCCTGCATAAATGGACTGGAAGGAGAACTCAACACTGAGACCTAATGTGTTTAGACAGGTTCCTAATGGAGCAGAACGGCAGACGTCTGCAGTGCTCTGCTCAGGTTACAAGGCCAGTACAACACACACAACTCATTTGGTCCAGCCTTGCTTGATGCTCTAAGCAGGTCCTGAAGGGACAACAGCATTATATACTCCACAGAGGGGACGACAAAACCATAAATTACCATCATCTCATGACAAAATGTGGTCAAAACATCCTCAGGCAGCACAGTGATAAGAAGGTGAGAGAAGAAAATTCAGTACGTGCAAAAAAATGGGGTGCGACTTTAGGTCAAATGTGTTGCGGCACTGAAAATGTCACCCACCGCAGTCTTTTTAAAGGTGATATGAATCATCACTGAGCCATGATGATTCAAAAGTGAAAACTGGGCGTATATGAGAAGACCTGAAGACAAAGAGCCTCTATCAAGGGCTTTTGAAAATTACCTTCTATGAAACTCTTAGTTAATTACAATATCTAGTGTTTCAATAATTCATTATGCATTCAGATCTTTAGCTGTTTCGTCATGTTTCGTCTGAAAGAAACATTGCACTTGCGGACTTGCATTTGTAGCACTTTCGGACACAGAAAATGTTTTACATTGTGATAATAAGTTCAAAATAAATGCATTTATAAAACAATGAAAGTGTATTTGAGCATGCATATCAGCCTGTTGTTTGGGAACCCTCAAAACCAAACTATGACCTTTTATAATGTATAATAGGAACACCTTAATTAAATCACTCTCAATAAGGGCATTATGACTTCAGTAGTGCTGAAAACACGGATATAATAACAAAATTCAGCCATAAAAAGGAATTTAGTGTTTAACAATGCCTTTCACATAATTTTGAATATTTTAAATGAATGGGTGAAAAGCCAGACTGTACAGCTCATTGAATGTTGTCTGTTCTATGACTGAATGAATTGCATAGTTGTGTCTGTCGTCTCATTATATGATGACATTAAAGGTGTCAGAGTGCATTGAACACAGGCAGGAATTAATATCAACCTCTGCATAAACCGGTGCATTTTTGAAGATTTTTGAAAAAACTCAAGAAAAATCACAGTAAGAGCTGAGTGATATGACACAATGCATAAGCCTGCATTAAACACTTATATTCAGCAGTCTGCATGTGTTTGTTGCCTCATTACAAACATAAATGGCAATTTAAAGTCAGTTAAACAGAACTTATGCCTGTTTAGAGTGGGGCTGAATAAATATATAATCCATATACCCTGTGTTTTGCATTCTAACGATGAGCTGTGATGAAATGAGATGAGATACTCCATGCCTTGCTACATTGGCTGAGATCTTTATAATGTGGGTCTCATTTTCAAAATAAGCATCAAACATGCATGGTAAGTGTAATGAGTCGGTGTGGCAACAGAGGTGAAGATCCAAATATAGCTTTATTTGAGAATCATCAGGCAGGCAAAGGTGCAAACACAGGTGCAAACAGCAGTATACGGGTAATCCAGTGAGTGGTTGATATAAATAGGGATGGCTGACGTGAAACTGACGTTTCGACACAGTGTCAAGATCCTGAAGCACAAGTGTTTCCAAACACTGCACTGAAGCATGATCCAAAACACCCAGGTCATGTGACTGAGGTGATTCAAAACACCAAGGTCACGTGACCAAAGTCCCTTTAAGGCAAGTCATTTCATTCGGTGGCCATCTTTGAAACACCTCTCGGGCAGTATGCCCGGGCATTCTGTTTGAATGGGGAAACATCAAATTCTCCAAAACTGCTTGCCAAGCTTATGATTGAATTTCATATTAGGAATCACCAATAAAATTAAACAACAACTGTGTCTTTAGGTTCATTTCTAAACATCCAAATCACACAAAATCTGCAGAAACTCACGTTTGGTCTGAGCCCCTCCCCCACAGTCAAGTCAGTCTATAGCGATTGATGATTAGCTCCTGTACTAGAAGGCGGGCTTTGTTCACCATATAACGATCGATGATTGGCTCCTGTACTAGTAGGCATGGCCTTTTCACCATATGGACTGTTACACTTTTCCCCATTCAAAAAAATACAAGTGATATGTCTGGTGTATTCTATAGTCTTTGACGCGACTAACTGGTTTCAAAAAACTAATGCGATTTAAAGCATTGGTCATTTCAGAAGTGTTTCGAGACCTGGCGAATCTGTGTTTGACTGACAGGGTCGAAAAATCATCTATCTTGTTTAGCCTAGTGGACCATGTGTGTGCACAGAGAAACTGTTCTCTAAGTGAGCCAAGTTCGAATCCCACCTTAAATATTAAGGAGACTTGATGTATTTTAATAACATTACTTTTTTACGCCCAAAACAAGACATATTTATTCACAAAGTGTTCATTGGAATGTCAGACCAATGTTAAAACAAAACACATTATAAGAACAGATAATTTAAAAACTAACAGCTATAGCTGCATTACTCTGGATTCTAACCCATTATCTCTACTTACTAGTATGGAACTCTGACCACTTCACTAAATCACTTGAAGCCTCAACTCTGCAACGTGGTGTTTAATACCTCAATTTGCTAAACTGTTTCTTTGCTGAAGCTATTCCAGAGTAAATCATAAAAAATGACCACTAGATGTCACTGTAGAGACGGGTTTCAAAACATTTCGAAACTTTGACACATTTGCTTCGACTATTTCAGTGTTTCATGAAGCCTCACTTTGCCCACCACTACATACAAACAGGCGACTGGTTGGAACATGCAGCAAATCAACATGAACAATAAACAAAACAAAGGTCAAATATATGGTGAGGCAAGACAATGATAATGCTTGGTAATGCTCACTTACAGGATACAAGGCTCAGCCCACAGGTGTGTGTGTATGGTGTGTATATAGTCCATGTCATTATTAATCATGAGCTTCAGCTGTGAAGGGTGTGTTTGAGAGTGTCCAGATTACTGTCAGCTGTGGCAGGAGTTGATAGGTGCAATGACTTGTGGGAGTTGTAGTTCGCCTGAAAGTGAGGGCTCTCCAGCAGCCTGCAAGTGCAACACTGCCGGTGGTCATAACAGTAAGTATAATACTAGCTTAGTTTAAAAATATGGGACAATTTATCTTTGTTATAATCGCATTAGAAAACGCTATGGCCAATGAATTGTCAGACTGTGTTATGTCTATGTTATGAATGGCCTGTTTTTCACCATCATTTTACACTCACAGCATATACATGAGAATGAGGAAGCAATGGTGATTCCATGTACTGGACTCTTATTATTCAGCCGTGACAAGGTGCATCCAGATTTTCATTATATGGCACCTATAACACATGAAGTTGCTGAAAAAAGTGTAATCTTAGGGTCTATAAGATCACATAATGATTCTACAATGTTTTAATTTAACATAAAACAAATTTCAGAGTTACAAAAATGTTGTATGAGTAGTAGTCTTGTATAATATGCTTAAAAAATAATTTTAGACAGTTCATGATTCTAATAACTTATAGAATTAGACAAGCTTCCAGACTATGTAAATGTAAACATTAAATAAATTCTGCAAAATTGTAATGAGACAACTGGAATATTTAAAGAAATAAAAAAGAAAATTATTATTATTCATGGCCCCACCATCTATCTAATGTACAATAAATTGATCTCCTAAATGCTTGGTTGATCTTGATTTGAGATGCCTGTCAGCAGGACAGTAGTAAAGACAGACAGTTGGGAATAAAGTGCAGCTGCAGTGTTTAAATCTTGACTGTATTTTGGCACTGTGCGTGTGCATATAGCCAATTCCACTGTGAAAGTAATAGCATGAAGTGCATGTCAGGCTGAAGCTGATGAAGACAGGTCCATCGTAATGATACAGCACTAAAACAAGACTCAACAACCTCTTAGTGAAGCCGCTCTAATGGGCGATATTATATTTCACACACACCATTTTCATAACCCTTAATTTACTCTGACCAGCGCTGTATGTAATATCTGGAGAACTGGGCTTCAGTTGGATAAATGTCAGCTCAATTAAAGCATGCTAAGTTTAGATCTGACGTTGCCTACAATCTCATTAGAAAATGTAAAGTTATGATCATGCTGCTTGAGCTCTGTAAGTAACAAAACTGAAATGGATTCAGACACTGATGAGATTAAAAAGCACAGTGACTACAGCACCACACATCAGTGAAAAGGCTGAAATGACAGACTAATGACTCATCATCTTCTCTTCTCACTTTCTGTATTATTTTGGTACTAAGCAACACGAGACCTCATTGGAAGAGCTTAATTAAAATAAAATATTGGAAGGTTCTTGTTATTAATCCATGTATCATGACTTACACTAGAATACAGAATCCCCATGAGCCTCATAAACACAATTCCTCATTTGTAATTTGCTTTGAATAAAATTATTGAATGGAAATTATTCTGTCCAATTAATGTAAAAAATTTGTTCAATTGTTCAATATTTTTAATTTTTAATTGCAGGTACAGTTGAAATCAGAATTATTAGCCCCCTTGAATTATTAGCCCCCTGTTTATTTTTCCCCCAATTTCTGTTTAACGGAGAGAAGATTTTTTTCAACACATTTCTAAACATAATAGTTTCAGTAACTCATTTCTAATAACTGATTTATTTTATCTTTGCCATGATGACAGTAAATAATATTTGACTATATATTTTTCAAGACACTTCTATACAGCTTAAAGTGACATTTAAAGGCCTAACTAGGTTAATTAGGCATGTTAGGGTAATTAGGCAAGTTATTGTATAAGGATGGTTTGTTCTGTAGACTATCAAAAAATATAGCTTAAAGGGGCTACTTATTTTGATCTTAAAAGGGTTTTTAAAAAATTAAAACTGCTTTTATTCTAGCCGAAATAAAACAAATAAGACTTTCACCAAAAGAAACAATATTATTGAACATACTGTGAAAACTTCCTTGCTCTGTTAAACACCATTTGGGAAATATGATAACACACATTCACTTCTCATATTCAGGAATGAAGATCTGATGATCTCTTACTCATTCAAATATACTATAATTTATGTGACATCATTATAATATATCTGACTATTGTCATTGAAATAATATGAACATTTTAACCTAATTGTTGGTATTTTCCAAACATTAATCTTTTTTTGAAAAAACTAATTCTGAAAATTAGCTATGTATGATTTTATTGCAAATTAACTGCCTTTTTATAGTGTTTTGTATTCAGAACAATGCATTACAATACAAATGTTACACAGAAAAAATATGCGATCAATGTCCTTTTCTAAGAACAGCATTCTGTTCATTACAGAAATGTAAAGTGTGAATATAGTGAATGTAGCTCCTGCGGTATGAGGAAGGTGACACTGTAAGAACCAAAGAGACGATCATTTGCATAAAAGGCAAATGTTCTCTGAACACGTATCTGGCATTTATCCAGTAAAAAATCCCGATTTAATTCTGGCAGTTGCTGCGCTTCATCTCAAACCATCTGTAAGATATGAATATTTCTATGCCTTTAATCATTACTAAACGATGCAAGTCGTTTAAAACACAAAGCATGCATAGCAACAACAGCATAATAGTATAAAAGCACTGCCTCATCATTAAGCTCTGATTTAGTTACTACTGCTAACTCTAACAAGCTTTCTAACAAGCACTTTTTTGCTTTCCCAAATTTTTGTGAATTACCTCAGCAATAGGGATGCACAATTCAGAAACCTTTGTTTTTTAAAAAACACTGGTGGCCATTACATCAACAACAGGCATGCACACAAAGTACTAATGATTTACCTCATGGCTTGCATTTTTTGACTTAAAGTAAAAATAAACTGGAAATATCCTTACGGCAGTTTACAACAAACATTAGTATATAACAAACATCAATCTGCATTGCTGTGACTGACATTTAGTTTAAATATGTACTGATAAATGCAACACAAATGACAGCAGAGAGAAAAAAAGCAGCTGAAAACATCTGATCATAGTTATATGAAGGGAAATCTATAGCCTGAGCAGAAAACAATATAAGAGCTTAAAGTGCAGTCAATGCTGGACGGAGATATTAAACCACAGCTCATGACAATGACTGATGAAAGCAGAGATAAAATGTCATGTCCTTCTGCTGATCAGTGCATAACATTGTGAAAAGTAATTAGGTGGAACTAATAAGACATGGAGTTATGGGTAAATCCTTCTTAAGACAAAAATGTCATCAATCATCTGTAAGTAATGCTAGCAAGCTGATGTTGACAACTCAAACGTTGTACTAGAACCTGACTGAAATGACAGCATTTTTTATAATGGTTAAATGATTGTATATCTAATCTGTGACATCTGCATGTTGATTTAATTGTAAATGAAGTGAATAATTAACTTTATTAATCTTTATTTGCATATATATTATATATTAGGGGTTCTCGATGTCTACATTAAAAGGTCCAAATCTGAATTTTTATTAAGGTCCGGAACAATTGATATTACATAACTTGTTTTTGATAAACATCCAAAACACAACACAATTTATTTTTCTTTAAATAAAGTGCATTTTTATTGTGGCAAATGTGGCAAATGTGGCAAAACCACTAATATAAGTGCATTTTTGTACAAAACACAACAAAAGGGAGGCCAAAAAAACAATATCTGGAATGTCTATGTCAGACACAATGCACTCAATGGAGCTAGTGATGTCACTGTGAGGGGTAGGGTTAGCTGTGCATGGGCATTAAAATGTCTTTGTGCCGGCTTGTGGCAAAATAAACACATATTTATCTGTCCGTTCAACTTTCAACTGTCTATTTCCTTCATCAGGTTTTCTTTTCCATGAGACCGACATCTTCATCCATTCAAAGCATTAATTTGCTGCGGTGTGTTAAAGCAGGCGTGTGCACGATTAGCCTGCTTGATCATGTGAAGCCTCGTGTGATCACTGGATGTCATGACAACACGTCACGCAGAAAAACTTTGAATATTTTGCCTTCCGTTTTATTTTGGCTTATATTCTTTTATTTTTTTTACAAATATACAAATAATTAAACTGTTGATTTACAAGGTTTGTGCATTTATCAATGTAGGATATCAACAAGTTGAATCCTTTACGCATGGCCTTGCAATACAAAATGGAGACGGGTCCAGATTAAATATACTCGTGGTCCTGATCGGAACCGGAGTCCGGACTTTGAGAAGTCCTGTTATAAATAGTCAAATATACTCACGTAAGACTGACAATTGAATTAGGGTAGGATGATAATGCATTTTATGCAAGTCAATTCAGCTGAACTACTAAAGATTGAAGTGGACACTAAATTTCCCACTAAAAATCATGATGTATATGGTAATTACACAGAGTAAAATCTTAAGAAACACTTACATCTTAACTGTTTTTATTTCAAATATGAGAACATACTAGACATTTAAACAGAACAAAGGACATTATGCTGCTGCTACTGCTGTTGGTAACTGTTGGTCTGTAAGGATCAGTATTAGTGAATCAAGCATGTGGCAATCAGTTTTAAAATTATTTATTTATTAAATGCTTCAAATTTATCCCAATGTTAATTTACTTTGCTAATTTTAGACATACACTGAAATATACAGTATAATATTTAATTTATATGTTATATTCATGTTAAATATTATTCTGAATGAATCAAAATGTCAGTTGGTTTATTTATATCTGTATGTAAGTATGTTGAAGTATATTTCACCCAGGAGTGCTGAGTGGTTTGATCTGTGACCTAGAAATGGTACACTTTGTGCATTTGGTAGTTGTTTCTAAGAAAAGACCTCCATGATGAGGATTTATGTCCTTGTTTTTTTGTTTGTTTAGAAAATAAGATAATGAAATGGGTTCTCCTGCATGTTTGCTGATCATTTCTCCACAACTTATTATAAAGTGTTACTGACTGTCTCTAAGGCAGTCAAGTGTTAGAATGAATTTCTGAAGCAAACAGCCCCTGCTGTAAGCCTCAATAAATCTCTGGGCTTGTCAAACAAGATGCACTAGCAGAACATATATTATACTTCCTATTGTCCTCTGTGAACATTCTGCAAGGAATATCCTTTCCCAATTCCCTTAAAAATGTAAGTATTCAGGCTAGACCACAAACGCAGCGAAAAACAAGGACAACGGTTGTTGTTCTGAGAATCAAAATATGGTCACAAGCCCCACACGGCTGGCATCACAAGTCTAGATGTCTGTTCATTGAAGAAAGACTTCTTCCACTGAGAATGTGACTGCCGTATCACAGTGACAGTCTAGTGACTGCTGCCACATTATCTGTTACAAAACACAGAGGACGAGTCAAACATGCTGTTTCAGCATGAGTCTTTCAGACTGCTCATGCACAGATGAGCCACGGGATTTACGTAAATTAAGGCAATAGAGGCAGAGAAAATTGGCTGGTACAAACTGTAGTCACAGTCGACGAAGAATTCAAAACAGCTTTTGTAGCTTTTGGAAAGTTCATGGTCTCGTATAACACAGTGACTATTCTCATGTTGAATGTCAAACAACCATGCACTTCATCCCTGACAACTCGTGATAAACACACTGTCTGCTTCATATGAGGCAAATGCCAACTTCCTCTTCTGTATTGCATTTCACATTACGAAATAAAGATTATAAATAGGCAGGCATGACATAATGAAAGTGTATGTGTAAATAGTATTGCGTTGTATGTGTCTGTTTAAAAGCTGTGGTTAAATATAATGGCATACAAAAGCTTTTATATTACAAAAGCTCCAGCTTTCTGGGATGAAAAATTGCTCTTCTCCTTCATTTGAGACATAAAGCATAAATCTGCTGTAAATTTCTGTTAGCTTACATCCACAAACTGTTTTGCTTCTCAGTTCAATTAACCTGTGCTTTTATACAAGATTTTCATATTTTTAAATAAGCTTTTTGCAGAATTATGCCTTACAGTCTTTAGCAAATGAGACAAAGGCAAAAAAAAATAGGATGCTGAGGTAAAATAAGGACAAAACCTTGGCAGGAACAAAGACTATGGGGAGTCATCATCATCATCTGGCAGACAAATACTGAAACATCTTTTAAACCATTTACATTTAGTTTCTCCTTCACTTCCTTTGAGAGCATGTGCAAAAATGATTTATCTTCATAAACACTTGTTTCTAAATGCATTGTGTAATCTTGATAGAAAGCACATTCGCTGTAATGGTAAAATGCATGGCAAATACCTCCCCATCCTTGTTAGCTCTAAATCAAGGGCGTGAAGACAGAAAAAGCATCAAAGGAACCAGGCTGCTAGTGAATCCTCAAATCAACTGAAGAGATGTCAGAAAGCTTTGACATTTTAAAATAAGGATCTGCTGCACAAATGCTATGCCTCCTTTAAAAGAAGCAACATTCCTTGACTGTGTGTTGCCTCAATCTTATGAGCAACTGCAATAAAAGGCTAATGTCAAGAATGTTTTAATGCCAGGAAGCCCCAAATACGATGATCCCATTGAGAGGGGCTCCCTCCTAAATGTGTATTTCATTAAAATGATAATGGTATTCATATTAAAACATACGATTTTTGTTTCTTTCAAAAAAGCTTTGCAGAGCATGTTTTGTTGTTGTTTTACTTCAGATATGAAATAATAAAATGGAATGAATAATGACTTTTTAATAACTGTCTGTTTATCAGACAACCAGAAAATACAATAATATGTTTAAAGTTTAATTAATATGTGTCTGTGTGAAATCCATATTTACAATTAATGCTAGCTTACATTGTTATCCTTAATTGTAAAATCCATCCATGCAAGTTAATCCACTGACAAAAAAAATGTTGGTAATCATCAATCTAAGTTTGACCATTTTCTTCCACATTTGGAGTGGCGATGGTGGCTTTCATAGCAACTGCATCAATATTCTTAACCACATCCCTCTTAACATTAGTTTGCTATCACAGAATTATGTGCAAAAGGAAAGCCCATCCCCCTATTCAATGTCAGCAACTTC
This sequence comes from Danio aesculapii, assembly GCF_903798145.1. NCBI lineage: Eukaryota > Metazoa > Chordata > Actinopteri > Cypriniformes > Danionidae > Danio > Danio aesculapii. Next base: position 24,606,798 of record NC_079443.1, on the reverse strand, counting down.
TGGCTCTGATCACCTACAACAGGCACAGTTCTGCTCGTCAAAATCTGAACTTCTACAATCTTTGCCAGTTCTAGTCTCAACTAGCTGCCATCCTGATGGATGCCACTGCCTGTTCAAGCTAGTCTCACATAGCCATGGCTTCGACTCAGCAGCATAAGGTCTGGTCCACATTGCAGCTTATTCTGGCCAAGAACAGCCCACTTATACAGGAAAAGACTCAAATTGCCTGGACTCAAAGTGCCTGTGGGGCATTTTCACACCTGCACATTTGTAGCAGTTGTTTTAGCTTCTTGGTTCAGTCCATTTAGGCATAGACTGAATGAAAATGTGAATCAGACTTGGATCTGCAACAAAACACTCACAACAAGATAAAACTACTTGTAAATGAACTTGCAGGTTGCTTGTGGTGAGAATCAATCTGAGCCCAACAGACTAATGAACCCGGCTTTATCACAATATTAGATTAGATTAGATTCAACTTCATTGTCATTACACATGTACAAGTACAAGACAACAAAATGCAGTTTAGGTCTAACCAGGAGTACAATAGCAGCAAGTGCAGGATATGGGTATAAGTTATAAAGTGCAGTTATAGAAAAACTATGGTGACAAATGGATGTACAATGAACATTAGCTATGAACAGAGATTTACAATAAATTAATATATGTACAGGTTGCTATTAATAATCAGAATTGTGCCGATAGATATGAACATAATTACACATATACATGTGCAGTGGGTGTGTAAAGTTCAAATAAATGAATCAGTGCAATGTAGTGCAATGAATATGTGCAATTTTTACATTTGAAAAATATGTGCAGTTTTCACCACCCGCTGCAGTGATATGTGAGATATATAGTGATGTGTGACATATATAACAGTGATACTTCCTATACAACTGCTACAAAAAAAGCCATAATGATCAGAAAGAATCAGAAAGAGCTTTTTTGCAAGGTATGTTCACACATGTAAGGAATTTGTTTTCGTGACAGAGCTTCTACAGTGCATCAGAATTACAGAGACAGGGCAAAAACAGATTTTATAAAAGCTTGTGCTGCAACTTAAGCGTGTGGTGCTATGGTTTCTCCAACTCAAAGGAAGACAGAACTGAGCAGAATGCTATAAACAGGTGCACTATAACCAATGGATTGAGTGTGACATTTGATCCATTTAGAAATATTGCCTTATGGGAGTGAACTAAACCAAGAAGAAACAGCAAAGCTGTATCAACTGTAGTCCCTGTTTCATTCATTCATTCATTCATTTTCTTTTCGGCTTAGTCCCTTTATTCATCAGGGGTTGCCACAGCGGAATGAACCGCCAACTTATCCAGCAAATGTTTTACACAGCGCATGCCCTTCAAGCAGCAACCCATCACTGGGAAACATCCATACACACTGATTCACACACATACAGTACGGACAATTTAGCTTACCCAATTCACCTATACCACATATTTTTGAACTTGTGGGGGAACCCAGAGCACACGGAGGAAACCCACGTGAACATGGGGAGAACATGCAAACTCCACACAGAAATGCCAACTGACACAGCTGGGGCTCGAACCAGCGACCTTCATGCTGATTGAGCTACCCATTGCGCCACCATGCTGCCCCTCCCTGTTTCAGAACTATGTAAACTATATAGAGGTGTTAATAGTCTTTAGATGGGTCATCTGAAATCCATTCTAACACAATAACGAAGTGGCATGAAAAAATGCAATTGTGCTGCCTAAACTGTGAATGGTTGTACAAAATATGTCATAAAAAAGCTTAGCCTTAGCACAATTCAAACACGTTCTTCATGATCGTTATCTCTTCGCCAAACATGATTAATTCGGTTTATTCAGACATGATTCAATTGGCTTATCCATATGTGCTTTCAAACTGTCAAGCACTTTTCTTTACACACTTAATGTTAAGTATAGAGAATGAGAAATGTGCTCACAGCTCAATGCATTCTAGGAATTTGGATCCCATTGACCTCTGTAGGTTAGTGTATCAATTATTCACTGGTTTGGAATAAACTGATTGTAAGCACTCACATCACAAATAAAGAAGATTTTTTTTCTTTGATACCCTGTCACTTATAGATAAGCTCATTGATTTATTTGAGCCAATATCTCTTCATCCGTGCTCGGCTTCTCTAGTTCCACTTTAGTGATGAGACCAAATAATATGCAATTAACATTTTCCACTTCTCAGACACACGAAGACTTTTATAATCAATATACTATACATTAGTCCACTTTATTATGAGTGTTTGCAAGATGTTTTCCTAAAAGTGTAACTATAAAACAGTCTGCTTTTTCTGTGGTGATTTGCATTGGTTTGTATTGTGCTCTCATGAGCGTGACATAAAACATGGTGGAACAAAACTCATCATGACATAGATTCCCATTCTCTATTGACAGCCTAAAGATAATACTGGCTATAACCATGACACTTCCATAGCTGTGTATATTAAAGACAGTTAAGTTCTTAGCATAAGCACTCAACACTTCACCACAACAACAAACCCTCCAATAAGCCTAAAATAAAGGTAAAACTCAAAATGTAAGTCTATACATTTTTTTTCATCTTGCTAATAACATCCATACAATTACACTTTATTTCAATATTTACACACCCTATCTTCCGCTTTAAAAAATGTGTAATGAAAATTAGAAATCTGAATGTTCAAGCTAATTGATTGAAACATCTCCTTTCAAAATGAGCACATTGTCATTCTGTCAGCCAATCAGACTGGAGCTTGGAATTTTCAGTATTGTGTGTAAAATGCATTAGTCTGTGAGCGGTCTGTGGGTGACTGAGAACAGTTCTAACCTCAACAATAGCTGAACATCATGAAAGCTGGAAAAGCAGCACTATGAACTTACTGAAACCTGCCACTGCAAGGATGAGCGTCACCACAATGGATATCCAGGACACCCACAGAGCTTTCTTCCTGTAACTCTGAGCCTCATGAGGCTTCAGGCGCATGCTGCTTTCCAACAGACCTGTCAAAAGAGTACAGAAAACACTGGTTAAAAGACATTATATAATTAAATGAAGTCCACCAAGGGAACAAACAACATGGGCTGATTATTTACTCACCGGACCATGACAGGCATTGAGCCTGGAGAGGGTAGAGATATTAAAGAGCCTCTATATGTCAGATGCAAAGAATGGTAAAATGAATGTGCACTGCCAGAGCAGCGATGTTTCTGTGTTTAATTAGCGGAGCGAAATGGTTTCAACAAGATTTAAATGACACTAATAAATCCAGTTTATCATATATCAAGTCACAAAGCATGACTTTAAACCTCGGTTTAAACAGCCCTGCGAGATCTTTAGCTACTGGAGGATGAAATAAGGCGATAAAATAAGGCTTATTAATGTTAACATAAATGTTAATGTTAGTATTAACTACAACTAAAGGCATTCAACTAAAACTATTTTGTTGTGTGAATTAAAAATTAAATACCTATGTTGAAAATGTCCTGCTGCACAATATTGGAATTGCAATATTTCGTTTTTCTGCGGTATATATTGCGATATGAATATAATATCACAAGATGACTATTTTAGATATATTTCATAGTTTTACATCAGTTGGGCTGATTTTACAAATACAAAAAATAAACAAATTAAAGCACAGATGCAAACAGAACAAAGATATAAACAAAACTAACAGTGCTTTATGCTTTTAGGTTTAGCCTAACAGTATTAAAGAACAGAAACTCAATTATGAAATCTAAAATGACGCTGTATAGTCTTCACTGTATAAATAATTAAAGAACTTAATTTTTGTTAAAGTGATAAACTGTATTATTTCAAAATGGTGTGAAATCTTACAGTGACAGAACACATACAAATAAAATCTTTCACGTTATTAGATTAAATTTAAACTCCACAAAACCTGTCTTCTTAACTGTGGTGGTTCCTCGTTCATCCCAATCCCAACTTGACATAGCCAATCCTGCGATGTAACTATTGCAGGCTCGTACATTGCGATATTGATGCTGAAACTATATATTGTGCAGCCACTATAGAAAGTTTAAAACAATGTTAAAATAATGTAATGTATTTCTCAACCATTGCTTTTGATACATTTTACATATCTTTGCTGAATGAAAGTGCTTATATCTTTTTAAAAAAGGAACTTAATAATTAAAATAAAACTTTGAGCAATAATGTAACAACAAATTCACACTGTGAGCTATAAAATAATCATTCAGAGAAAGAGAGTGGCATTATCTTTTGTTTAAAAAAATGCAGAATGACTTCCACAGGCAACAGCACAACTTACAAACTGCTAGTTAAATGTTTAGCTGTGGTCTCCTCCATCTAATCCAGGACATGCAGTTTTCAACTGATTGTATTTACAGGACAATACATCAGTATTCCTTCAACAGAGTCTTTATCAGACCATTATTAAAGATAAATACTACACCACAGCTCACAAATTTAACTGACTGCAATGATGAATGAGAGCCACAAAACCTGTTGACTGTCTATTATGTAGAGTCCAATATTGTACTGTGCTTGCCAAATAAGTAGAACTCAAATATGCCTCAGTCAACTGTTTAGATAAACGGCAGCTATGTGATTGCGACAGAGAGGGGCTGTGTATGTCATGCACACCACACTGCTCTGGCGGCCTGTGGAAGTCACATGCTGAGGGTTAAGAGCTGAGAGTCAATAAGTGGTTAGTCAGAATGATTGTAAAGAGCGGAAAAAAATGTCACATGTTTTATCTCATCAGCCAGGATTGGGAGCGTGAGTTACATATGGACACACACACAGCATAAGTGACATTTAAAGGCTTAACTAGAATAATTAGGTTAACTAGGCAGGATAGGGTAATTAGGCAAGTTATTGTATAAGGATGGTTTGTTCTGTAGACTATCAAAAAATATACAGCTTAAAGGAGCTAATAATTTTGACCTTAAAATGGTTCTTAAAAAATTAAAAACTGCTATTATTCTAGCCGAAATAAAACAAATAAGACTTTCTCCAGAATAAAAAATATCATCCGACATACAAAATTTCCTTGCTCTGTTAAACATAATTTGGGAAATAATTTTTTTTTTTTAATTCAAAGGGGGACTAATAATTCTGACTTCAACTGTATTTACATATTTTTTTGTTATTATTTTGCCTGACTTCTAGTGATTTACCTGTGTTTAATTGAGTAGATTACCTATAGCTGTGCTTAAACGAAGTGAAAGTCCAAGTTGCGCTCGACTTTGTTTACATGTTTTCCCCGTGTTCACTTGGGTTTCCTCCAGGTGCTCCAGTTTCCCCCACAGTCCAAAAACATGCAGTATAGATGAATTTAATAAGCTAAATTGGCTGTAGTGTATGTGTTTGAATGCAAGAGTGTTTGGGTGTTTCCCAGTGTTGGGTTGCGCCTGGAAGGGCATCCGCTGCGTAAAACATATGTTGGATAAGTTATCGGTTCATTCCTCTGTGGCAACCCCTGATTAATAAAGGGACTAAGCCTAAAAGAAAATTAATGAATTAGTTGGGTTCCAATAAATTCCCCTATTAGATGGTAAAGTCTAGATAGGATACACGGCAGCCAGGAAGTGCGATATGCACATCAATACAGCAGCTATTTTTATGACACTGGATAACAATAATTAATATTTTTACAGTACTGTGACAGTTGGGTTTAGGGTTGGGGTGGACGTTAAAAAATACAATTTATTGGGTAATTTAATAGATAACAATAAATAATACTCGGTACTACTGTTTTTACAGTACTGTGACAGTTGGGTTTATGGTTGGGGTGGGGGTAGATGTTATTAAAATACAATTAATGGCAAATTTAATAAATAATATAAATCATTTCCGTTAACCTCCTGCCACAACCATATCTGATCTAGCAACAACACTTTTAGACCGTGCCTTTGTGTTAGCCCCTTTTACAGTCTATGGTTAGCCCTCATTTGTGTTATGACAGTACAATCCTTTCAGCTTTTTAGTGTGAGAGGAAAGATGTGTTTGGCTGTACCATCATTGATGTGATTGCCTGGACTATTTTTCATTTGTAACTGCTGCCATCCCAAGTGGGTTTTTGCTATTTCCTATTAATTTTGTAGTCACTGTGTGGACCACTTTGTTATTTTGACTTTAGTGATTATTCGGAAAGTTCCTGGTGATCCAACTATTTTGTCACCTCTTAAATCATCCAGTAACAAGCCTACCATATTGAATGGTGACAGAGTTTGTTAACATTGTAAAAGCCCTGGTAATTATGTTATATAGCTTTCCTGCATAGTGGAACTGTATTTGAGTAAACCCTTTCGCATTATGGCTCACATACAGATTCAAGTCTTTCACTTTAGAGAGAGTATTTAAGGTTTTGCAATGAGAGTTATGTATGTTCCGTTAAACAGAATATAACTTCAATCTAAATTGGTGACAGGTGACATGGTAGTGGGAGTTTGTCAATCTTTTCAATTCCTGAAGTAACATTCATTTTATGAATTGACTTAGCTAGATGTAGTGTGTGTGTAGATGTGTGTGGAGTGATTCAAACATGTCACATGAAGTTGTTTCAGTAACTTTCACTGCTGACACTGGTTATTGCGCAAAAGCAGATCCGATTCCTATACATGCTGAAGAGGATGCTTGTCAAGATCATGATGACTTGTCTTTGTGTCCCAATAAATTAATTGCTGCTCAAAGGTTAGACTCTACACTTGCCCCAGAGTTTGAATTGGCTTGGCTAGACAGGAGAAAATGAGTGAGCCTCAGGCATACTTTCTCAAAAATGAGATTCTGATGAGAAAAATGGTGTCTTCCAATTATCCTGATGACTGGAATACAGTCAGCCAAATTAGTTCCAGCAGTCTATCAAGGCATGTTTTTAAGTGTTAAACATAATGGTCTGGCTGGTCGTTTAGGTGTGGTAAAACACATCACCAGATTTTGCAAAAAAAAAAAAAACTAGTTTTAAGTAAGACGTTTCCTATTTTTCTCAGACTTGTTACATTTGCCGAGTGGTAGGGAAGCCCAAGTTTTTCAATCTGCACTTATCATGCTGAACATCAGGGTGCATTGGAGAGGTTTCACCAGGCCTTGGTCTATATTAAGTGTGTATTGTTTTGAGCTCAGGAGAGACTGAGAGGAAGGAAATCCATGGCTACTTTTTGCTTTTTAGTAAGAATAACTTGCGTGCAACCCTGCTGAACTTGTTTTGTCCACAGTCGATTCTTTATTTTTTACTTAAAAATGCTATTCCTGAAAAGCACCACTGTTTCTGAGCAATTTTCACAATTTTGTGCACTTCATACTGAGTGTGAGAAATACCCAGACAAAATATTGATACCAACGACTGGTGGGTAGTTGGAAGCTCTATATAGTGGCCCTTATGTAAGCCAAAAGAAGCTGTCATCTCGATTTCCACCTGGCGATACTCATCCCGAGGCCTCTAGAAATTATGCAGTGCCATTGGTGCGATCCAAGACCTGTAAAGAAATGATGCCAAGGTATCCATAATTCTGGACCAGGCCGTATCCTGAACAGATGCTGTGGCGGTCATGGAGGAGCGGAGAGCATTCCTGAAAGACCCCAGTCACAGACGACTCTTCGCATTGATCCCATGGGCCAGCCTGAACACCCGCCAGTGACCTACTCACACCTGCAGCTTCTCCACGATGGACGTCCAGCGTTCTCCAGCACCCGGCACCTAGACTGCAGCTCTGCATAGGAAGTTTGGCCAGAGGAGAAATGGTCATATCCAACTGAGCATGGTTTCTCTCAAGATTTTTTTCCTTCACTTTCATCAGTTGGTGAGAAGTTTTGTTCCTCGTCTTTGTCACCACTAGCTTGCTTGGTTGGGGACTTGTGGAGCTGCGCATCAGTGGATTTGCTCTTCAGTGTTTGGACTTTCAGCAGTGAAATTTTAACTTCAACTCTGAAAACTGGACTGACACTGTTTCAATTTACTAGAACTTCTATGTTAAGCTACTTTGACACAATCTTCATTGTAAAAGTGCCTTATAAATATACATGAATTGAATTGATCTCCACTGAATATCTTGAGTTTGTCATGTGTGAACATAATTAAACACCATATTGAGAGAATGCCATATGTCGGAAAAGCAAAGAATAGTGTATAGGTACATTCATTCCTAAAATCTGCTATCAGGTTGTTCACATTTAAACCAATGAACAGTTTATAGCAAGCTGAAACATTCAGAGATCCTCAGAAGTTTGTCCAGTCAGCCACTCATTTCCAACTGTGAAAGCTGATATCATTGAGTTGGTGTATAGATTTACATTGTTGTTCAGCGACATTCCTGATGTCAGTTATCGAGCATGATATTGATGTTATTTTACCCTGCCAAATACTGTCCTGAAAACTGACAAGGGTGGATGATTGCAAATTGTGTAGGTTCTGCCATTTAAGTTTAAAACTAAAACTGTTAAAAGAATAATGGCAGGGCCACGAACCGAACATGCTAAGGAGACTGGCATTAGTCACCCCTGACACTTTTCTTAATTATAGTCTGATGGCATTTGGAATGAAAAATGCCCCGAACACTTTTCAGTGGCTCAATAGCACACTGTTGGCTGATGTTTCCAGTTGCACAGCTTACTTTAGACGATGTGGTTTTGTACATCTGCTCATGGCCTCAACAAGTGTATTTATTTAGTCAAGTTCTGACTAATGCTAAATTTACTGTTAACTGAGCCAAATATGGGTAATACAATCACTGTGACAGGGGTCAAGTGTGCTAGATTTATGAGTGGTCCGCTGGCTTTCAAATGCTCCAGTGTTTATGTATCTGTGTAAGCGTTTGATGAAGACCAGTGAAGTAATTGTTATTACTGTAAATGACATTATTTACCACAGGACTGTTCTTTATGAGCATTGATCCTAAATTTTGTTCTTCTAATGCACGACTACACATGAGGAGTCTCAAGCTTAAAAACATGAATGGTCTATGTTACATTGGAACAAAGCAGATGATGACATATTGAAAATGTGACAATCTTTCTGTAGTACCAATTCGACCACAGAGATACACACATATACTGTTGTCAAGCAGCTGATTACTCAGACCATTTAAGATGCCAGAGTTTTTTCAGCACAAAGCTCTGAACGAATTTGGTTTACCAACTCAACTTGTAGGAAAAGCCATAATGGAATAAGCATTATGTAACTTAGAGAAACCAGATATGCTTATCTTTATAAATATATACATAATTTCTGACAAAAGTTGCTGCATATTCAAATTTAATAGATAAATAAGAAACCTTTTAAACATATATTTAGCTTTCAGTGTACAGTTTAGTTTACATCAACTATGAACAATAAAAATAACTAACAATAATTCTCTCTCTCTCTCTCTCTCTCTCTCTCTCTCTCTCTCTCTCTCTCTCTCTCTCTCTCTCTCTCTCTCTCTTTCTCTCTCTCTCTCAATTCAATTCAAAATTGCTTTATTGGCATGACTGTAAAATATACAATATTGCCAGAGCTTGAAATAGGTGGACAAATATAAAATTACAATGAAATATAAAAATAAAAGAATAGAAACAAAAAAATCATAATAATTTAAACATAAATAAATGTGTATGTATATGTAAGAAATAAGAACATTTCAAACCACATTGTTTAACATATAAACACATACACAGACAGAGGGTCACTGTGGTAGACAGTAGAGAAGCACACAGTAATACACACACATTACATAAATGAGTTTATCTCTATCTCTTCCTCTTTAAAGCAAAAATATTTTAACTGGTTGTCAATGTTTTTAATATCACTGATCAACTGGACATAAGTTCTTAATGTGATTGTGACAATATTGTTCTACTGTGAACTAAATTACTTATATTGTGGACGCCGATATTCTTTTACTTTACAACAATTTTTAAAACTATACTGTTGTTGTCGCCCTTGGTGTTAATGGCCCAGTGAACCACGCAAGAACTATCACAAAACTTGTTTGAGCAGCACATAACATGGCCAACCACATGATGTGTTTGTCAGTTAGGGTCAGGATCATCTGAAATGGATTATACCACACATATCCAAGGGCTAATAAAAGTGACTACTTTAGAGCAGACTACAGTTGACTTTGAACACAAATTCCAGTTTCTGATTTTTCATTAATTTGACTTTTTATAAGGCTTCTTAGTCACATTCTAATGCCCCTACAATTTCACTAGTGGAGAATTGAAGGGTCTTATGAATTATTCAGTGGCTCAAACTGACTGCACAGAGGGGAGCTCCAGCATACAGCAACACTCAGATCCTGCAGGTGCAGAGACTAATGCTGCTTCTAAGAGTGGAAGTGCTGATATGAGATGAGATGCACCTCTGAACAGCTCCACTTGAGGTGTGAGTAAGCTGCACATTTGAGCTGTATATTTTGACCATGAGCAAATACAAACTTTCCAGTCGTAAAAACATGAATGAGATTGTAAAAAAATAACAAATCCTTAAAAGGACTGAGACAAAATTACACAAAAATTACAGTTAATAAACTCCATTAGGAAAACCTTTGAACATAATTAGTATTTAAAACTCCTGAAAGTGTTGTCATTTTCATGACTATGCTCAACATGCAGTCAATTTAACTGTAATAAAATCACATACAAATAAAAATGATCTTTTATTTAATTTAAATTATATATATATATATATATATATATATATATATATATATATATATATATATATATATATATATATATATATATATATATATATATATATATAACATGAAACATGACGTTGCACAGCTGACAAGCTACATCACTGCTGACAGCCAAACAGTATCAAAGTTTAAGCCCATAATGGACCCTGATGTTTATATGCAATACAAGAGAACATTCACAAAACTTTGCAATCTTTCCAACATAAAACTTTGACAGCCGCTTTTCATTAGACAGACACGTTGCGACAGCGAGACGTGACGAAACTGAATGAAACAAATGAAGCTGCTCCACTGAAACTATATTTACAAACAGTGTAATAACGTTGTTAAATATATCATACTCCTAAACGTGCTTAACCAGAAAGGATGTGTAGGCTGGTGTGTTTCTTAACTTAAACTGTGAGTGTTTTTATGCACACCTGAATTATTAATAGCTTCAAGAGCGCCTGCGTGCGCCAATGGACCGCAACCTTCGCGAGCCCCTCTTATTTACATCACATCCCAGAACAAAACACTTTGAAGAACATCCCTCGTTTAAATGCATCCTAAAACAACTCTAGAAAAGTAGACATTGGTCTGTTGTATACCTATTAAATAAACGTTTACCTTGGCCCTCAACGCTATCTGTGATTTTCATCTCCTGGTCCTGGTCCACATTAAAAGGATCGCCCTGGCTCCCTCTTTTGGGTAGGTTTGGATCCTGGGCAGCAGCGCATTGTCCGTTTCGCACAGCCGAAGGGTCCACAATAGTAGGATTGGGAACAGAACACGGATCTGAAGTCGTACTGTCTGTCATTGTTGGCTTTATTTGTTTTCTTGCTTTCTAAATCAGATGAAGTCCTCAATAAATAATCTCACGTCGAACTGCGTCGCGCAGCCATCCAGTGGCAGCATTAAGGGTAGCGGAGCAGAGATGCGGAGATAAACGCAATCTGCCCAGCATCAGCAACGGACCCCCACCGCACCCTCCCACCGAGAACAACTCCAATCCGAGCGCAAGAACTGCAGCCACCCATTCGACATGGGGATAGTTGGGTTAAGATCCTGTCATGCTTTCCAGTTTCAACATATCTTGACACAATCTGATAGAAGCTTGAGGCGATAAAGCCTATGGTTCCTCCTTCAGATGGACACAGATTAGAGTCTTGTCAAGTGTTTGACAGACTCACCTGCCTGCCAGAGACAGCCCTGTCCAATCTTCAGTGAGATAACGACTGAATGACAAAATGTTATGATTGTGTTCCTTCCAACTGTGTTTATTCAAGTCTAATGTGATGTTAGTGCTAAGAAATATTGGACAAGCGCTCATTTTAAATACATAAACAATGACTGTCAAATTTAAACGTTGTGTTTTCACCCTTTCCACTCCACTTAGTTCCGGGTCTTGTAGCTAGTTACTTATTAAAATGTCGTAAAAACGTCGCGTTTTGGATTCCGAGCTTTTTGTTCGCGCACAATCGCAAAATAGTAGTGTGATTTGTCGAGTGGTTCAGTTATATGAAGGTTAGGTTTAAAGGAACTTTCAGAGTTCAAATTTCAGATCAACGCAAATGTGGCCGCACGTTAATTGTTTAAGTTTTCTTGGTTGATCAACCGTCACTACAATCTACTTGATTAATGATCCAGCCCAGGGCTTCCTCTTTACTTGGAGAAACCGATTTTAAATAAGACACAATTAACTTAATTGTTTAAAAATAATAATAATATTGTGTCGTCTATTTAGATCAGTTTCAATTTGAAATTAGTTTTAAATGTAAAAAATAAAAATAATACAAAAAAGTAACTTAAACTTAAAATTGAACTTACTTCATCGCTGGTAGGTAGTAATAAAATTTGCACGTACTTAATTACAACATGACTCTAAAAATGTTGTCTAACACATTTGAGTAAAATATGGATATAGATGCTAAAGTGGTGTTTAAAAAGCTGTTCGTTTTGTCGACGTTTTACTTTCATTAATGAATTAATATTTTTGTAAATAATCAAAACATTGTTATGTTGTTGATAAGTTTTGATGTGAAATGAATGCCAGTCTCTGATGCACTGCTTCCAGTCACCTATAGAGGGCAGTGATGTGCAGGAGGTGAACTTTCAGGGCACGTCTGAATTCATTGAAAATAGTTCTTACAGACAGCACAGCAGGCAGAACTCACCTTTCTCAAGCAATTTTATAAACCTTATTTTATTATAAATACCTTTTTGTGTTTTGGGGTGTTTTTAGGCTACTGTCTGCAGTAGCCTATACTGGATAAATGTGTTAATTCATGAAGTGTATTTAAACAATGAATACAGGTAGAAATTCATGCTGACGGGTCATAAGTTAATTCTGGTTGGTCTCTATCTTCTCTGGGTTTTTCATTGGACTGTTTTAAAATGCCAGGGATCAGGGGTGGGAATGTTTGTTTTCCGTTTCACACACCGCTGAACATTCACAACAGCGCAAGGGTGAATGTTCAGTTGTCAAGCTTCAGTGCTGAGATTTGAGCACTTAATAACAGAAGAATGAAGATTGATATTCATAATCATATTTTACCAAAGGAATGGCCAGACCTGAAACAGGTAGGTTGCTTAAGGTGGAACATTTAGGCTTTTTTATGGGTCATTAATGGTAACCAAGACTTCCAGGCTCATAACATACATATATTTATTTATTGATTCATTTATCTTTCATTGTTTCACTTGGCAGTTACCTTGATGCCTTTAAACTTCCTCTGATAGATGTTGAAACGTACATTTGTATGGTGAACTGTATACAGAAAATGTGTTTGGTAAAATATAAAGAAAATACATTTGTCTTTATCTTTATAATCGGATGTTATAATTGATATCAAATATGTTGTCAGTGCTAAAAGTGTTAAATGAGACTGCCTCACATTATAAAAGGAATGCTTCTGTTAAACATTAATGAAAGTGTTTGAACACTAACCCTGACCTTTACTGCTTGTTTATCTCAGTGAGCAAAGGAAATCCTAATAATCATTTGCCATGAGCTTTTTATTTTTATTTTTTGTAAATCAGTTACATTATGTTGTTTAACTAACTTATTTGACTTCACACTAAAACAAAAAAATATTTAAGTAGAATCAAATTATTTTTACAAATTGTTTCAATTAACATTGTACTAAATACTTCAGTCATCAAGTAGAAACCTAAAAAATAAAACTGAAACACGGTTAACCTATTTTAATCATTTAATTAACATAAAAGCAGATGGCCTGTCTTTAAAAAAGTCACTGCTTTGAATTTAGAAAGCACAGATCAGGTCTTTATTCCTTTAATTAATGAAAGATCTCAGCCAAAATTCAATGTACAACATGTTGTTGAAACCCTTGTCAAATTTTGTTGAAATGCACACAAGCAAAGCTAAATGTTCCCATATATCACTACAGTATTTGACCCTGGTGAACCACTTTGTAAAGTCCAGTACATCCCAAAAATATTCAGTGGGGTTCAGGTCAATTGGTGGTCAATTCGTGTGTGAAACTGAAGCCTTACAGTCTGAGCCCAATGAATCCTGGCATTTTCATCCTAGAATATGGCTATGGGATGTGTCTTCTGACTTGATTGTTCTTGATATAATATACACACTTCACACTGCAAAGTTAAAAGAACTGTTGCTATAGACAAGATAAAGACATATTAATCATTGTGATAAAAATCCAATGATATACTCTTAAGTATTTACTTAAATCCAAACATAGACTTTTTGTCATGGCAGACAGTGTATTCTGTCAAGTTTTTACTGTGAAATATTGACACTTTGGTTCATGATTCACAGAGATATGGATATGGCGGATTTGTTCAACTTCACCATCACTGCAAAGTAAGTTAAAAAATGCAGATATCTGCAATGAACGTAAAAGTTATTATTATTATTATCATTATTATTACTATTGTTATGTATTGCCTTACACACCTGATCATTGCTGATGGAGAAAACCAGCTTGATCTGTAGCTCAGCCCGATGACGGTGGAGGAACACCAGCTGGACGGAAAAGGTTCTGCATGCCTGGCTATAGATCCAGCTGGCATGATCTCATGCTAGCTCTTCCTGAAAGTGTGAGAGTACATTACGACCCCTGTGAGGAATGAGTGGGCAGCAGAGACAGATCTGATCCCCCACTCTGAGCAGGATGATGTTAAAGCGTCTGCCAGCTTCTCTGTGTACCTGCAGGCCTTTAGATTAATTGGATTCCTCTGTACTGTGTTTCAGCTGCCTGTCTCTGGTGGTTTCTAGCCTACACTGTTGCTTAGCTGATTTATTTTTATTTATTTTATTTTTTTTGCTTTTCTACAATAGGAATTATTATTTTCAAATAGAAAGACTAAACAAACATAGGGAGAGCTTCTCATTAATAACGTTTTGTTGAGCAGCACTTTTTTTGTTTGCCTGAATTCCTTTCCAGAGCTGCTTTTTTTATCTAATTGAATGAGAAAGACTTCCTATAAAGCCCTCATTTTTAAGAATACCTGCATGATAATCAGGAGGGTTTGCTGCTGGTGGAAAAAGAGGACAGCAGGCCTTCCCTTGACTCCTCTCTGAGCAGCTGAGCTCCACATGGGGTTTAGCGTCAGTAAAATATCAGACCAACACTAGATCACCTTGAGTACAAATACTCTCTCTCTCACACACACACACACACACACACACACACACACACACACACACACACACACACACACACACACACACACACACACACAGACTAATAAATCAGCCTGTGCCTCATAAACACGATTTACCGTAGAAGAAACAAATGCAATAAAGAACAAATGAATCCAATAATGGTAATTGTAACATACTTAAATTAACTTTTTTGAAGAGAATTAACAAACAACAGAGTCTTTATTTCAGAGAATTTTGCTAAATGTAACAACTTTTTCAGAACTAGAGTTGTATAGCAAAGTTTGATTAAATTAATAAGGAAGTATAGTATATCATGATTTACCACTCTGAACATAATATTGTATTGTTTTAACTGAATATAAATATACACTGAACAGAATATGAACACTGATTCAAATTTTATGCCAAAAACTTCCAAAAAAGTACTGAATAGTTGACTTTGCTCTTTACTGCCACCAAGTGTCTGAAAGTGCTAACTGTAATGTGGCAAATACAGTAGTTTTACCAGTGCATGATTACAGTGTAAAGTGTACCTAAAAGCCTTACTTAAGTAAAATTACAGAGTAAACTCCACCACAATTTATGTCCCCAGTTTAAATCTTCAACTTCCACTCTAATATTTGTCATTAATTAAAATTAAAACCTAAAAAGTAAGTCTACTTGCGCTGGATATTTTGGTTTAATTCTGATTTATTACTGGCTGAAGAAATGTCCTCTTCTCAAATATAACACAACCTGCTAATTCACTCACAAAATAGCCTAAGTCACAGGTTTGGGTGAGTAGAACCAAACACACAAGATAATACTCCATAGATTGTAGCAATTCTTCTTTTGTAGCAGAAATAAAAAGTCAGGTGGCATGAAAAATGTAATGTATAACTGGATTACTCATAGATGTAATGTAGTACAGAGTACATACAGGAACATCGTTGAAAAATGTAGTCAAATAGAGATTAAAAGTTGTTATCTTTGATGCTAAGTCATAAGAGAATGTGGCCATATATATATATATGTATGTATGTATAGAAGTATAGATAGTAATTACATTTACTCAAACACCGTTTCTCACCATGGGTTTGTGTACCAGGGAGAAGCTAAAATGATGAAGGATGGGAAATTATTCAGAGTGATCCAAGAAAACTGCTGGGATCCAGAGGCTCGAATTCGGGATATGGAAAAACATGGTAAATCCATACAGTATCTAAAGTAAAAAAGAATCTACAGATTGTTGGTGTCCTGCTAACAGGACTATTTTTGTACACTTTTTATTGCTTTTGTCCAGTCACATATTGTATAATAATGTGCACCTTTTGCAAAGCTGCTTCGAAATGATAATTATTGAAAAAAATTAAAAAATATATAAAATGATATACAAATAAACTTAAGTTGAACTGAATTGAATGTAACTGTCAGTGCTGGGTTGTGGCTTGAAGGGTATCCTCTGTGTAAAACAATTGAGATACTGGCAATTCATTCCACAGGGGGTGACCCCCTGATAAAGTGGAAGCCGAAGGACAGTGAGTGAGTGAGTTTAGGAAAAATTAAATTGAATTGAATTGAAAATTTAAAGAATTTCAATTGAATTGAAAGAACATATGCCAGAATAGTTGGCGGTTTATTCCACTGTGGCGACCCCTCATAAATCAGGGACTAAACCGAAGCATAGTGAGTGAGTGATTTGAATCTAATTGAATTGAATTGAATTGTAGGTCACCCTATATTATATCATTTGATAGCAAAAATTATTTGAGAGTCAAGGCTTCATATTTGTCTTTGTAGATGTGAAATTGCTATTGCACCTAAACAAAATCACACAGGATCCTAAATTGTTGTAATATCAATTCAAAATTGGAAAACAACTTAGGCTTGATTTGATTTTCTAGAAATTGTAGACAGAATAATTTCATATAATATATGTGTAAAAAAAAATAATATAGTTTTATCCTTAAACAAACCTTTAAAGTTTATTTTTTACACTTTCACTATTTCTACAATATCTTTAAACCAGTTCAACTTCATTATTTAATATTACAGTAATATTACAGTACAGCCAATTCACACAGCGTCTCATCTCTTGTACTGCCAGATCAGGGGCCTGCATGGGCATACCCAACCCAACGAAACACTTTGGACTGGGGCGATTTTAGGATTTTCATTTTAGGGGGGCTCAGCTCCTTATGAGGTAAAAATAAATAAATTAATTAAAAAATAAAAATAAATAAATAAATAAAGATGCACTGTGATGTGTTTTATATTGGTAGTTCATTTTTAAATACAGCCCCTCTAAAATAGGTCTAGCAAAACCCATGGCTTTGGATATTGCTTTTTTTTTGCATAGTGAGTGAGTAAGTTGTTGAATAGTGAATTGTGAGTGAGTAAATCATTTTTATTGTTTTCAGGTGTGACAGTACAGGCCCTTTCCACTGTACCTGTGATGTTTAGCTACTGGGTAAGAATCACTGTGAAACGTTTTTTTTTTCATATAATTTGTTTTCGGCTGCACGGTGGCACGGTGGGTAGCACGTTCGCTTCACGGCAAGAAGGTCGCTGGTACAAACCTCAACTGGGTCAGTTGGCGTTTCTGTGTGGAGTTTGCATGTTCTCCCTATGTTGGCGTGGGTTTCCTCCGGGTGCTCCGGTTTCCACCACAAGTCCAAAAACATGCGATATAGGTGAATTAGGTAGGCTAAATTGTCTGTAGTATATGTTTGTAAATGAGTGTGTATGGATGTTTACCAGTGATGGGTTGCAGCTGGGAGGTCGTCTGCTGCGTAAAACATGTGCTGGATTGGTTGGCGGTTCATTCCGCTGTGGCGATCCCAGATTAATAATGGGACTAATCCTAAAAGAAAATGAATGAATGAATCACTTGTTTTGTGCTACATAATGCCAAGATAATAATCAATAGAATAAAAGACAAAACAGTATGGAAATATGATAACAAATATCAGCTTGCAGTATCAAGCAGAACAACAAGCTTTTTTAAGAGCAGACAGAACAAATTTACAAAGGGCTGTAGCTCTTATAAATAAATTTTAAAAAGATGTATTATTTTATTTGTTCTTCTCCATTTCCAAAGGCCAAACCTAATGACACACTGGACCTGTGTGGGATTCTCAACGATGATCTGGCTGCTACAGTGAAGCAATATCCAAAACGTTTCGTTGGGTTGGGTACTTTGCCCATGCAGGCCCCTGATCTGGCAGTACAAGAGATGAGACGCTGTGTGAATCAGCTGGGCTTTCCTGGAGTGCAAATTGGCTCTCATATAAACACATGGGACCTCAATGCCCCAGAGCTGTATCCTGTCTATGCTGTAAGTGCCATTTCCTTTTGTAGAACATTCAGAAAATTGTAGTTTATTGTCAGCAATATTTTGCACCTTACAACAGGCCGCGGAGGAGCTCAACTGCTCGCTATTTGTGCATCCGTGGGACATGCAGACAGATGGTAGAATGGCAAAATACTGGCTGCCTTGGTTAGTTGGTGAGTTTACATTAGCGTTTTAACATGTAATGTGTGTGTGTGTGTGTATATGTGTCTGTATGTGTGATTGCATTTTATTTTGGTTTGATGTTTCTACACACCCTTTTAAAAACATCACTGGGCTTTCATTGTTTTGTTTTTCTTTCGAACAGGTATGCCAGCAGAAACTACAATGGCAATTTGTTCCATGCTTTTTGGAGGTGTTTTTGAAAGATTTCCTAAACTTAAGGTCTGCTTTGCTCACGGAGGTAAAAATATTTCTCTTATGATGGATGATATTTTGTGGACAGCAAAACAGGGCTAGCAATAAGCTTTAATTTGAAGGCTTTTTTTGCACTTACTAGTATTAAGGCATATGCTAGCTCATATTTTGTGTTCCAGGCGGTGCTTTTCCATACACTGTTGGCCGAATTGAGCATGGATTTAAAGTGCGACCTGATCTTTGTGCTACTGACAACAAGATCAACCCACGCAAATATTTAGGATCCTTCTACACTGATTCGCTAGTGCATGACCCACTTTCACTGAAGTTACTCGTTGATGTCATTGGACAGGTATACTATTTTCATTCTTGCATCAACCATAATACTACATTTCTCTGTAACAGAAGAGGCACCTTGCTGGTTAACTAGTGACTTATCCAAGCAATTTGCCAATGTAAAGTCTAACTGAAGTAATAGTAAAACTAGTTTTTCATGCACAGGACTTTTGTATTCTTTTTGCAGGACAAAGTGATGTTAGGAACAGATTATCCATTTCCACTGGGAGAACTGGAGCCGGGTACATTGATCCAATCCATGGATGAGTTTGATAGCTTACTAAAGGCAAGATATCTATCTATCTATCTATCTATCTATCTATCTATCTATCTATCTATCTATCTATCTATCTATCTATCTATCTATCTATCTATCTGTCTATCTGTCTATCTGTCTGTCTGTCTGTCTGTCTGTCTGTCTATCTATCTATCTGTCTGTCTGTCTGTCTGTCTGTCTGTCCATCCATCCGTCTGTCTAGTCAAATTGTCAATATGTTAAACTTCTAATAAGGCAGCAGAATTGTTAATATGTGCACAAAGTGAATAAATGTTAATTGAAAAAATCACATACGTGTAAAATCTAATACTTTTCTCTCATTTGTTTAGGATAAACTGCTTGCTGGAAATGCTCTGGACTTTTTAGGGCTCTCAAGAAAACAGTTTGAGTGACTGATCAGCTGTATCTGTATCTGATTAAAGATCATCATTCTGTCTGTTCTGTCTAAAGTTAACTGTGTGGATAATACAGTATTAGAAAAAATAATAAATAAAATAAAATTACATCTTTTTTGCCATGTGTTGAATGTTTAAAACTTTGCTGAAATTATAATAAATTGTAAATATATGTTAATGCATAAAGAATGCACTTTATTACTGATAAAAGGATCATCCACATATTTAAATAGGACACTGATGCTTTCTTTAAATATTTCACTCGAAGAGCTTTTACAGTTTTTTTATTAATTGCTTGGCTCAATTCTCAAATTAATTTGTATTATTTTCTTAACAATAAGTCCAGATTTCTAAACAATTAGTTTCTTGTTAACATTAGATTGAAAGTTCTTACTGATGTGGTTGGGATGGAGGGCCCCTGTCACCCCCCACACACCACCACCACCACCATTTCTACACCCCTCAGTCTACTATATAAATGCTATAAAGGGTCAGTTGGCGTTTCTGTGTGGAGTTTGCATGTTCTCCCTGCGTTTGTGTGGGTTTCCTCCGGGTGCTCCGATTTCCCCCACAGTCCAAAGACACGCGGTACAGGTGAATTGGCTAGGCTAAATTGTCCATAGTGTATGAGTGTGTATGGATTTTTCCCAGAGATGGGTTGCGGCTGAAAGGGCATCCGCTGTGTGAAAAGTTGGCAGTTCATTCCGCTGTGGCGACCCTTTTTTAATAAAGGTACAAAGCCTAAAAGAAAATGAATGAATGAATGACTCCTCTCAACTAATATCGGTATATATATATATATATATATATATATATATATATATATATATATATATAAATATATATATATATATATATATATATAACCAGTGTTGGGAGTAATGCGTTACAAAAGTAATGTATTACAGTAATGTATTACATTTTTCTGTAACGCAGTAGTGTAAGGCATTACTTATACATTTCAGTAATATTTTACTCGGTATATGTTCAGTAACGCGTGCGTTACAACAAACTTTTCGCCCGCAAGACATTACCAAATAAAAAATACCGCAAGTAAGTTCTATTTTCTGTTCGTGGTTAGTGAATATATGCGCGTGTTGTCATTAAAATCCCTCTGGCTTTTGGAACTTTTTTACTTTGAACGCGGAATGATTTCAGCCTCTGAGCTCGAGGTCCGAGGCTATTGGCTCAGCCCGGTTCACAGTAAGGTCAAGCCCTGACGTGCAGCGGAAGAGCGGCAAAATAGATATAGAAGACAGTACATTCGCGAGATGGACGTATGTGCATATGGCGTTATTTCACTGACAACAGTCGTAAGCGAAGTTTTACAAGAGCGCATTCATGTAATTCTCTGTTCGTGGACAACTCGACCGCAATTTTTTTTCCGCAGTCGCATGCACTCAAAACACGGCTGCTCACGTGCGAATGATCTGCTCTGGCTCCGTCAGATGATGCAGACTCACATTTTGTGCCTCATGTTTCCTCTTCTTTTCGTGCTTTTGCTCTCCAGAGATCCTCCTGTTCAATTGGTTATCCCAAGAATGTTGATATGGTTTATATATTGCTACAGTATTTATTAGCAATACACGAAACACTAAAAGGTTATGATAAATTCTATAATAAATACTTGTGTTTTTGAGTGTTAGATATACTGCCTATGTTTTAGGCTAGTATTATTTACAATTTGTTAATGAAAGCTTCAGCATACTGTAGTATTAAGAATAGTCAACTGATAAAATGAAATACAAAGTGTAGTTTTACTACAGTAAAGTGTGGTGAATTGTAGTATAGTATACCCTATATAGTAAAAAAAAACTACAGCACTGGGTAATTTGTTTATATTATGCTTGTGTTACCATAGAAACTAGTATTAGCACAAGTGATTAATTGAAGTACTTTACTGTAGAACTGTTCAAAACACTGTACATGACAGGGAAAATGTCCTCCACAATCTCATCAGCAGTGTGGAAGACAACAGAGACGTGTTCAATTTATTTTAGTTGCCATGATAAAATGGGATTGATAGTGAGATTTATTTGAGGAGTGAATAGTTCAGTAGGCTATAATACCTCATCAAGTTTTCCCCTATTTTTATCGGTTACATTTCTGATTGCATTCGTTATATTTTTGTTTAAATGTTGTTTTATTTGATTAGTACGGTGCACCTTTTGGATGTTTGATAAATGTTTTTTAAAAATGTATTGTTTGCATTCAACTTCTTTTCTCTGTGTCTTAAGTGTTTGAAATTGGAAATATTTCATCATATAACAAACAACAAAAAAGGTTATAGTGGATTAGATTAAAAATTTTATATGTAAGTCTATTTTAGTATTTTGGTTATTGTTAATAAATAGTGTACAAATATAAATTATATCAAAAAGCATGAAAGGAAGAGGGAACACAAGACACAAATTGTGAGTCTGCATATAATCTCACTGAGCGAGTAGTGTACTGTGAGCGCTCAAGAAATTTTGTGCGTGAGCAGTGCATATTTGAGAGAGCATGAGAAAATTTGCACGCGAGCAGCGTATATTTGAGAGCTCACAAGCAGTTTTGTCCACAGAGGAAATCGGTGCACAAGCATTATATTGAGAAAGCTATGTTCATCATGCTCACTTTGTGCATGACAGTTTTGTGTTGTGAACCTGAATTTAAAGTGAATAGAATAATGGCAAGATTAAGAAAAAAATGCATCTCGTCATGGCATTGGAGTTTACATATAGGCCTGTGTTGTGTTGCTTAATGTTCAGTTCTATTATTACTGTTTGTGACCACTAGGTGTCAGAAGAGGTGTGTGGAAGTGAGAAGGGGAGAAGAGAAAATAAAGTGAAGTAGTGTAGAGCTAAGCAGAGTTGTCCGGCTGATATTCATTTACAAATCCATACAAAATACCACAGCCTGTTGTGTCTAATATGAAAATAGCCAAGCTATTCACAGATATTGCCAGATAATCACTTTACCTTTACCATACTTTCAACAGACTTTGATCATTTGTGATTCTGGCTCTTATCCTTTCTTGCATTGTCTTGAGCCTTCACGTTGCATCACGTTGCGTTATATACTATATTGTTAGTAGCCTGGATAGGTCACCGTCATTCTGCTACATCATATCGCTTTCTACTGGATGTAAAATGCTCTGCAGTACATTTAGTCATTTTAGAATGTTAAGTTCTAATTATGTAGTTGTTTTGGTGAAAGTAACTAAAAAGTAATATAAGAGTAATGTAACATATTACAATTTTGAGACAGTAATATTGTAAGGTAAGGGATTACTTTTAAATCACAGTAATAAGTAATCTGTAATGTATTACAGTTTGGAAGTAACTTGCACAACACTGTATATAACACTTTAATTTCAACGGTTGACTATCATAATGAAACATTCTTACCAGTGTGGCCATAACAAAATCTTATTTTGGTCAAACTACCAACACAATAGGTTTTAAAACTTGAAATGTTGTGGGTCAGTAAATTTTTGCAGTGTATTTTAAACAAAGTTCCAGCCACATCAGTGAATTTGCACCAACAGTTTAGAGACTGCTAAAATTATGTTTTGAAAAGTGTGACAATGCAATAGGCCTTTTTCATACTTCCTGGTTCCGGTAAGCGAAACGGCGGACTACAACATCCGGTTCCAATGGAACAGAGTGAGATAGAATGGCAGAGTCGTCTCGTCGCTGTTATTGCAGCGTTCCCGGCTGTTCCAGCTTAAAAAAAAACAACATCCTTACCTCAGTTTCCACGAAAAGACACAGGACAGAGGAAACCATGGGTGAAATTAATTAGACGGAATGAATGTCCTTCATTTCAAGTGATATGCCAGAGTACGCTCATGTGCAGTATGCACTTCAAAGCGGAGATCATTATGTTTTATCAAATATTGGTGGTCTTAGTTTTATTTAGATGTGAAATTATAATATAGACAAAATTCCAGTTAAGTTATCTGCCTTCTGCAAACAAGTGCTCCTATCAAGATCATTAATATATAAGCATAATTTTCCCCCACATTGGAATAATAGACAACAAATACAAATGCTATTTTTTTACAACAAAATTAATTTGGTTAGTCAGTTTTATAATAAAGCTGGTATACTTTTCTTACAATGAATTCCTTTCTCATCACAGTGTTATTGTAGTAGTTATTGGTTACATTTTTCCAGAGACCCATATGTTATTTAGTGGTATTAATCAAGACCATCGTCTTTTGATTTTACTAAATCTTATGTTGGCAAAACTTGTTTTACAGTAAATACTAAGAGTAATAATAGAGCTTTTCAAACTCTTTTCCAAAAAGAAATCACTACTGTTCCTTATATACAATTTTTTGGATGTCTTTATTAAAGGGTGACTTGATTTGCTGAAAAAAAGTGTGGCTGTTACCACAGAAATATCAGGTTGAAACAAAATTAAAGAAATACCCTATAAACTTCTCCACAGATTTTATCCAGCAAAACATTATTTACAAAAATTTAAAAGTGGAATTGATGTAAATTGTATTTTTGTA
The DNA here is from genome assembly GCF_903798145.1 of Danio aesculapii. Lineage (NCBI taxonomy): Eukaryota > Metazoa > Chordata > Actinopteri > Cypriniformes > Danionidae > Danio > Danio aesculapii. Next base: position 24,582,307 of record NC_079443.1, on the reverse strand, counting down.
ATGAATACGAGGAGACAGTTTTACACTTATTTTGGCATTGTACATACTCAGTCAAAAGGAAGAGCTGCAAACAATTATTAACAATTTTCAGTGTTCAAAACCTCTTTTATCATTGTGGGAAAATGTACTTTTTGGCTTTACTGTCTAATTTACTAATAAGAAACCAAATTTTAAGGTATTGATCACTGAACTATGCTTGTATATTACCAGCATCAGAGACTCTTTAATCAAGGAAGCCTACCCACTTAAAAAAAACGGTGACCTCTATAATGTATTTATTTAATTATTACATATGTACATTTTGTATATTTGTATTTTATTTTATTTATAATTACCCCCTGGCATGTATATTTTTTGTGTTGTAAAATGTTATTTGCTGTTTTTTTAAATAAATAATAAAAACTTAATAAAAAGCAGATGAACAAAATGAACTGGAACATGAACTAACTTTAACCTGAAGATTCAGAAACACACCCTATACGCTACACACGGACTGTTTAAGATATTTGCTTTACAATTTACAAATTTAGTAATTAGTGTTAAACTGAAGTGCTTTAATAGAATCGTATTCAAACACTGAACACAACAACAACCATCTTTATTTTTTCCGGCGAGTTGGAGCTAAATTATGTTTCCAGACTTGAGTAAACCTTACGAGCATTAAGCAACATTATGGGGCTCCTCGTTCTTTCGCATTGACCGATAGCAACTCGCCTGTATCTGACCCTGAATACAAAGGAAGGAGGGGGTTAGCACAGCTTACGGACAACTACTAACATAAAACTAATCCTGCTGGATGTTAAATAGTTATTTTTGCTAACGAATGGCTTGAGTTAGCAGATCTTATGCTGTTGGCTGCGCACCTTACTGTCACCTAACGTTGCAAACGCTTCGTGTAAGACACATTTTCTGCAAAAATTCCTTTTAAATGCTGATTTATTTAGGCTACATCAGTTCATTAACCAAGCGAACAACCTGTTCTTGTCCAAATTAAGGCAAAGTTGACAGTGAAAATGTCATCCGATGTCCTGAGGCCGTCATGTTTCTGCGACTGTCAGCGAAACCCGAATTAGCTCGGCATTGCTTCGGAGGGCGCTTCCGGTATTCAATTCCGCTGTGAAAAAGGTCTATTGAGAAAAAAACTTCTTGATCTTCCAAAGTGGACCATCAACTGACTCGAAAATAAACTACACTTTCCATCATACTCCTACACAGTAGGTGGCGATAATACATCTTCGACGTTGGGGTTACCCGGCATAAAACCGAAAAATAAAACTACACTTCCCAGCACCACCACTTTGCGCGGTGACTTACGTGAAGGACGTGACGACGCGCGTATGTTACGTATGTGAAAATACGTGACGCTCGCTCTCTGTTCGTCTGCTGGACGGTAATGGCGGCGTGCCGGGGATCATCGTCCAAATGGTTTTTCACCCGGGAACAACTCGAAACCACCCCGTCCCGCCGCTGCGGAGTGGAGCCAGACAGAGAGCTGTCGTATCGACAGCAAGCCGCGAATCTTATTCAGGACATGGGCCAGAGACTAAATGTGTATCCTTCAGAAGCGCTGGTTAACAGCAGGCCCGTTTCTGTCTTCTGTGACTGTTTGTATTGTCTTCATACTTGTGATACCTGTAATTTCTTTTTGCCACGAGTATCTATAATAGCTCTGAACTCGGCTAAATTTGCTCGACGTTGTAATCTAAAGTCGTCTATGTTAGAAGAGCGCGTTTATGTATCACGCGGGTACTTCGTGGTCAATGTACATGTCCTACGAACGAGTGACGTAAGTTACAGTTTGTTTATATAACGTTATCGGTTAGTGAGCTTGATATTACCTCCCCTGTCTATTTACAACTTAAAGTAGTCGTTTCACGTTGCTTTTGTGAGGCGCGTGACAGCAGCACTCACGCGCATTGTAATGACAGTGGCACACGAGCAGGCCGGTTACCGTAAGTATGAACGCCGTTCAGCATTGCCAAACGTGACCAGATTGGAATTATGTAATGGGTTGGATGCTTTGCGTGCAATTTGTATAACCATGAAACATGAATGCGTGCTTGTGTCAGTAATGGCTGAGATTACGTAATCCCACGATTTCCTTAACTCCAAACACCAGTTCTCAACTCACAATAAATACTGCCATTGTTTACATGCACAGATTTTATATGTACCATTCTTTCACCAAATTCCACAGAAACGTAAGTATTTTCATCTACACTGCATGTCTTTTTAGCTACACGAGTAGTATTCACGAGTCTCTGCTTTTCATTTGGAGTGTAAAATGGTCAATCAGTACAGCTGTTGATGCACATTTCAAATTTAAAGTGAATTGATGCAGAGAATATAATGCTGTTTATTATTCTCCTTCATTTACCTGCCCAATTCATATGTGTTTCTTGTATAGTCTTATGATGAACTAAAAAAATGAACTAAAAAAATGAACCATAAAATTAGAGTAAATGACTGATATCAGATTTTTAAAATTGGCTTGCGTCTTTTGACATGACCATAACATTTTTTTCTCTCTTCCCTCCACAGACCATCTCCCCAACAACATTATTTCTGGCTGCAAAAGTTGAAGAGCAACCACGGAAACTCGAACATGTCATTAAAGTAGCGCATGCATGTTTAAACCCCCAAGAGCCTCCACTGGATACAAAGAGTAATGTAAGTGCTAGGTATTACTACTATTTATATTTTCCTCATCAATTACTTATTCATTACACTGGATAATTTCTGCTACAACTAAGTGATTAGATTCTGTTGCTACAGAATCGGGCGTCTCACTAGTCAACTCTAACACTGTCCTAACAAGACATGCAGTTAAAGTTGTCCTTTACATCTAATCATGTTTTTGTCATGACCCTCAATGACAGTAATTTCATTTTGTTTTAGAAAGTTTCTATTGCAACTGGGGAAAACAGCCTAAAATCTTTATCAATAATAAACTGAATATCTGCTTTTTAAAATGAAAATCTATAATGAAAATGTAAATATTATTTTGTGTAATAATTTTAGCCATATTAAAAGTGACGGTTTATGAACAATGAAATCATGACTTGAAATAAAACAAATGTTAAACTATTTATGAACAGTTGTAGACTTTGTAAAACAATGTTGAAGAGATTTATTTCTATTCATTGAAATTATTAAAAATGTTGATATTCAAAGGTTATACACTAGATAATAAATTCATATGAAGCTTTATATAATGGTAATGCTTTGAAATAAAATATTTTGTTTAGGCCAAGGGGGACCAAACTTGTTCCTGGGGGGGCTGGTGTCCCTACACAGGTTAGCTCCAACCCTAATCAAACACACCTGAAGAACCTGATCAAGCTCTTACTAGGTGTACTTAAAAACTTCCAGGCAGGTGTGTTGAAGCAAGTTGGAGCTAAACTCTGAAGGGACACTATCCCTCCTATAACCAAGATTGGTGTCCCCTGATTTAGACTTTTATTCACATAAAAACTTCAACACATTTACAAAGTGCTTAAAAATAAAAACCTGGATTTAAACATCCTGTTGAAGCCTGAAATGTTCCTTAAACATTTTGAATATGAACATTTGATAGAAGGTCAGAAATCTCCTTCTGTTAAAAATAAAAGTATTTGGGTGGGTTATGCCTTTAAAATTACATATCACATTAAACACATTTTTCTCCTGTGATGACGACGACTCAAGTAAATGAGGCCTACATCTGAAAATGGACTAGTGAGACACTGACATTACATATCCAGTGTATCAGTCCTGGGAGAATTATCTCCCTTGAAAAAGAATGTTATCTTTAGTGCTCCAGCAAAGTTTTAATTATGCGGCAAACAGTTGTTTTGACTGTAATCAGAAGGGTGCAAAGAATTGTTTATCGGTTGAAGATTAAAAAAAGACACATTACAAGCCTCATGTAATGATTGTCTATTGAACTTCAGGCATACCTCCAGCAAGCTCAAGAGCTGGTGATACTTGAAACCATAGTGCTGCAGACATTAGGTAAGTCTATGGAAGGAGGTACCTTTCAAATGAATTTTAGAGTGAACATAGAAGGTTTGCTGTCAGTGGTTCACCTTTTGGATTTTTAAACCAAAAAAAGCATACCACAGTTTTTTTGCCTGAAAAGTTGAATCATCTTGACTAAATTCACCAGAATGGTGCTCTTAATCCTTATTGCAAGGAAGGATTTTCTATAAATCTCAGATTTGTTACATGATAAATGGGTATCCATGATTTTGCATTGTTCTTACTAATGCATGATTCTCTTTCATGTTCCACAGGTGTTGAAATAGTGTGATTCAGCTATGAATGAAATTCATGTGCTTTATATTTCAGGCTTTGAAATAACAATTGAACATCCACACACTGATGTGGTGAAATGTTCCCAGCTAGTGCGAGGTATAGATTTTCCTTCATTTGCTCAATGCAATTACTGTTATATATAAAACAGCGCTGACTTAATCTATGAAAAACTTTTGAACTATGGCTAAGCATGCAGGTTGTGGAGAGGTAAACCTCACCGAATTGAGTGTAATTAGGTTTCACTCTTATTTGCATACAGCATTTTTTGACTCATTCTTACTCTTTTGCTTTTCTGTTTCTGTTTACTCTTTTCCAGCAAGCAAGGATCTGGCACAGACTTCCTATTTCATGGCTACCAACAGGTTGTTATCCAGAACCTCATTTGTTGCACTGTGACTGCACACTATAGCTTCCTTTACTGCAGGTTACCCTACCAGTGCCCAACACCCTCCTTGCACCGGTGGCTACTGGGAAGCCCCCCCCCCCTCTCAAACAGGCCCTCAGATCGGGGTGGGGAGGGGGTCCGGCGGCACCGGCCCCGGTTGCAGTGCGGTGTATTGTACGGGGGATCATTGTTGGCACAGAGGGGTTGAATGCACAATGTGAAGTGTAGTGGTGCTCTTGAACCTCACGTTTGCTCGGTTACAGAAGTGCATTTGTCTAGAACAGACACTTTGGTAGCCTGAATAGCAGCTAAAGATTACACAGATGTAAACATTACATAGAAGTGCTCACGGTAAGTACCCAGACCCCTTCGTTTTTTTTCTTATGATTTTGTTATTCTCAAAGTGATAATTAAACTTTTGTTTTGGTCTTTGTTTCATATTCAAAACTACTTAGAAGCACTGTTTCTGTTTTCATTTTTGTCATTCAGTGTCTTCATTTTTGAGACATCTGTTGTTGTTCTTCCATTGTGATATATACCCATGGTTTTTATATATATATATATATATATATATATACACCCATGGTCTACTCAGTCAAACCCATTAAGGACCTGTTTGAGTTTCTAAATTGAGATTTTCACTGGCCAAGTCTTTTATACCCATTATAACGCATTCAAATGTTTCTTTTGGTCATCTGTTCATCAAAGGGTCCTTAAAGGGTTTAATCATCATTGCATTATAATTACTATAATTTTATTTTGTGTATTTGTTTCACCTTATTTAGCAGTTGTTTTTATTATTTTTAAATTAGATTAGCTGTCATTAGTTTCTGCCCCCTTCTTTGCATACAGATACTGCAGCACTGTATGCAATGTCTGAACATGGGACGAGAGCAGCATGCACTCAACACATGATCTGCACATAATGTGGCTGGTTGGGGCTTATTTGGTTTGCGTTTGTTTTTTTTTATTATTATCTCAAACAAGATGACTATAGATTTTAAAAATAATTTACATAATTACTTTTTTGTTGTTTTCAATAAAATAAAGGCTGCTTTTTTTTGTCTTTTTGACACATGCTAATGCCGTTTATTAATATTGCACTCATCTTTTTGCTTTGTTGCATAAGGATTTAAAAGCTTCTCTTTCCCCATGTCCAAACATTGATTCTGTTCTGTAGCACAGGGTTACCATCCAGCTTTGATTGAAGCTTCAGTTTATCATTTCATTTTATTTTCTCCAAATATCAGAAAAATACAATTTTGTTCGGTGTGTACCCCAATACTTTCAAAAGATTCTTGCCATTCTTTCAGACACTATGGAAGTGACTTTGACAAAAACTTTAAAATACTATACTATTAGCTTTTAGTGGCAAGTTCACTGGGATATTTAAAAATAAGCCCTTATTTGAGACAGTCTGTCCTTTGTTACACCTTTCAAAAAATTGGCTTGGGGTAATTATGGATGGTAACCATATGCTTGTGTGCTTTACTGTTACCTGTGATTCTGTTGACTACAGGTCATTTTTTCCTGTTATTGAGTTATGTCAGTGAAATCAAATTGACCCTTGATTATGAGTAACTAACCTGTTTTTTGGGCTTGCACAGATTTAATTTAATGAAGTAGAATTAGTTTTTTTCTTATTCTTTTTTTAATATCACATTCAAGGAAGTTAGTCAATCAGCTGTTGATCAGATTGAGCTAACTTAGGCCATGTAAACCATTTCCTCAAAGTGCTGTATATGTGTATATATATATATATATATATATATATATATATATATATATATATATATATATATATATATATATATATATATATATTACTAGTGTCTTTTCCCCTTAAAGTTGCCATTTAGCACAGTTTTTTTAAAAACTCTGAGCACATCAGTTATTATTATTAGTATGTTTGGAGAAAATGTTTTTTATTGTATCATCTAAATTGTGAAATTTGTGTAAATTGCATGGCACTGTTTCAAATAGTTTCTGAACTGTGCAGGCAAGTTTTGGACGCATGTTACTCAAAATTGGGGAATGTTTTAGTGGCGTTAGTTCAATATTATTTAAAAGCTGCCTTCCATCTCTGCAGCAACTAATAGTTTTGTGCCCTCTCTTTGCTGTCTTTTTTTTTTCTTCCTGCATGAAATCCCTCTCTTCAGTCTGCACCTCACCACCTTCTGCTTGCAGTACAAGCCCACAGTCATCGCCTGTGTCTGCATTCATCTGGCCTGCAAGTGGTCCAACTGGGAGATCCCGGTTTCCACCGATGGAAAGCACTGGTGGGAGTATGTGGACAACTCAGTTACACTTGAACTTCTTGATGGTAAAACCCCAATCCTTAAATGACCTCATTACGCGTATTTTCCATATTTGTTGAGTAAGTTACTAATGATTTATATTCATTTAAATTTTGTAGAACTGACCCATGAGTTTCTGCAGATACTGGAGAAGACACCTAGCAGGTTGAAGAGAATTCGTAACTGGAGGGTGAGCTATTACAATAGATATGTCATACATCTATCCCCTCTAAGTTTGTTTGTTCTGGTTAAGTTACACACAGTTATTTTATTTTCAGGCTACACAAGCTGCTAAAAAGCCCAAATCAGATAATCAGGGCTCAGACAGCAGTTCTTTAGCAGGATCCTCATTAACCCAGGACCCTTCTTTGATGGATGCCCTTCCTGGGGTCTCTACAAGTACAGCATTCTCCAAAGCCTCTACGTCTTTCCCAATGTCGCTGTCAGGCAACTCGAGCAGCAGCCTTTCTCTAGATTCCATAGCCAACATGCAGGGAACCTCATACACTTACACTGCTCCCAGTGACTGGCCTCAGGACCAACTGCGCTCAGACCCATATTCTGTCAAACAGCTTCCCTCGCACAGTTCTATGCACCCACAACGGCCTGATAAAAGTGCAGATTTCAACCCTACCAAACATGAACACAAAGTGAGTGGTGGGACCAAGCACCAGGCCACAACCTATCCTCCACCTGCAGCACCCACACAGAAAATGTCTTTGGACAAGTACAGGGAGAAACACGCTGCTGAGCTGGCAGTTCAGAAACGCAAGCAAGAGCAGCAGAACGTGGAGACGGAGGTCTACGGTGCTACAACACAGACAGATCACCGCAAGCACTTGCCCCACCTGTCTCATGGACAGCAGGGAGCAGGAGTCGCCACAGCCTCGCCCCTGAAGATGAAGCTGCCTGTGCCTGGGCAGGACAAGCTCCAGGATAAATGCGAGAAAGGGAGCTCTTTAAAACTGCGTCTTCCGATCCCCTCCCAGAGCGAGAAGGGGGTATCAAGTAAAGAGGAGCTAAAAATGAAAATAAAAGTGTCCTCTGAGCGGCACAGCTCCTCAGACGAGGGTGCTGCAAAAAGCAAACATTCCAGTCCGCTTGTGAGCAAGGAGAAACACAGAGACCACTCAGCCCATCGTCACCATCATAAACATGGCCATTCGCACACACACACGCATAGTGGCAATGGCAGGAGCAGCCTCGAGGTGCCCGCAACTGGTTCCGTTGCTGATGGACCAAGCTCCGCTTCCAGTTCCTCACGCAAGAGGGTGAACCCCGAAGCCAGCCACAATCATCACTCCAAAAAGAACAAAAGCTCCAAAAGTGGTGCAGGTAGTTCCTCTCATTGTTCCTCTGTTCAGCAGTGTGTGTCATCTCACAACTCTGTACTTAACCTACCCTTCCCCCCTCCCCCTGTCACATACCAGGTGGGCTACGGACATCTCAGCACCCTAGTGAAACTGGACAGCAAACCAGTGGAGAGCCATGGCCCTGAGGGTGCCTGCCTAGCTAATGGCCAACACACAGACTGCAAAGACACTTTTGTCATGCTTGATTCGCTGTTAAGTGCCCAAGCAATGAACTCTTGAACTGACAGGAAAAAGAGGAAAAATCAAGCATAGATTTCTTTATTAGAAAAAGGAAAAAAATAGAGGAATGTGAAGGGTAAGAGAAAGAAAATAAAAATGCTTCCCGATCTTCTGGCAGTTCGGTTCAGTCTCGCCATCACTGTATAACTGCTGCTTTTCTCTCAGTATTTCCTCATAATCAGTATGTATGTATGCGTGAGCTGGTATATGAATTTCAGGGCCATTATAACAGATATCTTTACGTGATAACAGTATAATGTGTGAGTTTTTGCCACAGTGAAAATTTATAAGACTGAAAGCACCCTTGAAAATGACTGAAGCTCCTCTCATTTGTTAAACAAAGTTGGTAGGAGAAATGCAGAATCAAGATTTAAGTTCCACAGTTTATTAAATGTTCCTTTGTTTTCTTTCCCTTCATCAGATACCTTCAATTTGAGCTGCATGTTTATAATGAAAGGGACAAGAGAGTTGTTTACAGAGAGTGGAGAAAAATGTACATACATTCTCGTATGATAAAAGCTGTACCATAACTTCTCAGGTTTGGAGCTGCTTGTAAAATATATATATATAGATAGATATAAATATATGGGAGCTGGGGGGGGATTTTGTGACTCAGTGTTAGAATCTGTTGTTGGCATTTCTAGCACAGCCTTCCAGTGATGTGCTCTAGAACTGGTGTTCTACATTGCTACCAGGAGAGGGTGAACTAGCAGGCAATCCACACCCTGTGGTAATCCAATTACCTGGCATGTTGTCAGTGGCCATGCAATTTGTACCTTTTTTGACCTTCAAGATGACCTTAAGCTGGATGCCAAAGGCTGTGCCTCAAAAATTCTAGTTCTTTGAAGTTTACATAACCTTCGCTGTGAAGTGCATTTTATATATTTCTTGGCTTGAAGCAGTAGCCTATTTGTGCAACTCTGTAAGTCAATGTCAAATTACCAGAAACGGGTGGGTAAAAGGGGAGTTCCATCATCACAGTGCTGACCCAAAGAAATCTGGGCTTTTACAGGCCCTCAACATTATTTCTGAAAGAGGATGAATGGTTTTGATCTTTTGGTTATGCTTCTTTTCAGTGTGAAGCTATTGGTAGAGGCCAGCATTGTACAAACCATCGTTTTTACTTTGGATCGCTAAACTGCATTTGAATTAAGGCAAGTGCGAACTCTGGCACATTTTTTTTTTTTTTTGGTATTTTCCAAATTTTATTTAGATTTAAAAAAATAAATTCCATGGTTTCCACTACCTTAACCTCAGTCTTTGTGTATGTGATCATTTATTGTGTTAAGAACCTATTGGCACATTTATCAAATGACTATTTACAGAACTTCATGTGTTTTTGTAAATTATAAACTTGTCCACGTCAATATATGTTGGGTCACAATGTGACTTTGCTTGACATTTTGATTGGTAAATTAAGAGTTTTTAGTTTATTGTCCTATAGCAGGCTTTGCTGTGATGAAAAATGAATGGATGTCTTAACAGTTCCTCTGCTGAAGGTCGTTGTCTTTGATCTCTGCAAATACAAATATTGTTCCATTGTTACAAACATAATTGGAAACTGGAAAACACAGGTTACTGATTTGCAGTAGTTTAAACCTTCAAATATCAAATCAACCAGATCAAATATTTAGCTCTCGAGGAACACAGATTACCTGGTTAAGCAAGCCTGGACAAAGTCCTTTGCATCTGTAGAAAAGTCATCAGACAGAGAAGGCATTAACCCCCTTCGAGCCCCAATGTAAAAAAGAGCTGCCATTTTATTCATGTGTGCGAGTGGTGGCTTTCCTGTGGCCATTTCAAAGACAGTGCAGCCAATGCTCCAGATGTCAGATTTTCGTCCATGACCAGTCTCATTTATAACCTCTGGTGCCATCCAGTATGGGGTACCATGGACAGATTTCAAAAGATCGCCCTTACTTCCAGTTGAGGTTTGAAGACAGCTAAGACGTCGAGCACAACCAAAGTCAATTAGCTTGACCACTCCAGTGGGCATAAGCATGATGTTGTTCCCCTTCAGGTCTCTATGGATTACCCTGTTGGCATGTAGGTAGGCAACGCCTTCCAAAATCTGTTGGCTGTACAGAACAAACACCTTCTCTGGTAAGGGACCAAACTGGCTTAGGATATTTGAGATGGAGCCACCTGGAATATACTCCATGAAGATGCTTACAATATTTTCACACAGAGCTGTGCCCAAAAAACCAACAATGTTGGTGTGTTTAAGGTTCTTCAGGAGATCAACCTCTCTCTCTAGGCGATCATACTCTTTTTCTGCTATCTCTGGAGTTGTAGCATCCAGTGCCACCTGTTTAACTGCAATCAGCTGACCTTGACTGGTTAACCCACAATACACCTATAAAGATGTAGAACATTAAGATGCATTTTTTTATATGAAACTTTTTAATTGATTGTGCTTGGACAACATTGTAATTAATTGTTAACTGAAGAAATCCAAATTGTTGCTTGTTAAAAACTTACTGTTCCGTAAGCTCCTTTACCCAGAACTTCTCCTTTTGTCCATGTGATGGCATCACCTGAACAAGATCCAAAAGTGTAATGTAGTTTGCCTGATGAAACACCCTGATGGACAACAAATGTAAAATAAAAGACCAACTTAATGAAGGGGTTGTCCACCTTGCTATTAGAGAGCCGCCAAACTGTAGACTCCAACCACAATTAAACCAGCTTGTACTGTAAAAGCATTAAGGGTTATTTGAAAATTGGTAGGTAGGTGTATTGAAGCAGGGTTCAAGCTGAAGTCTACAAAAAGGTAGTTCTCCCAGAGCAGGGTAGACTAATCTGACACCATGTACAAGGGAAATATTACCTCATTCAGAAGAATCTTGAATTTTGAAGGCAAGTCACAATTAAACTCTGTGCCATCTTCCTTTTCAGTCTTCAGAGTTTCAATATCTCTTCTCTCAAGTAAGAGCAGTTCCTCTGCCAAAGACCGCAGCAGGTCATCAGTAAGAGGTCCATCACCGACTCCCTCTAGAAACCTTTGGTACACAGGTGATGCTGTTCCATCACTTGTCCAGGTATTGATCAATGGCTGTGCTGGTAATCTGGTCACACACAATACTTCAGGCTCCTTTTTGGCATCTGCATTCAGTGGAGTCTGTTCTTGATGTATTATGTCCCTTATGATATTTGTTTTGGATGCTGTGTTGGAAAGTACTTCTTCAATCACTGACAGTATAGAAGTACATTGCCTTTTTACACTTGAAATGTCCTTTCCTTCACCCTCAGGCATTTCAAATTTCTTCCGCTGGCTAGTTTCAGAAGCAGAAGTTACGAAGACATGGCACTTACTCTCTGAAGGAGGTGGGTGTTTCTTAGTCACTTTGTTAGCATTTTCTCTCTGTTTGAGTTGCCTGCATTTAACTCTACTGGATCTCTCTGCTGTTTTTTTCCTTCTGTTAACATCCACTGTTTTTTGGCCCTTCAATTTTCCACTGATCTGTCTTTTAACTTGAAGTGGTGTATGGATCTGTCTTTTTCTCTCTGAAGAGCTGTCTGCTCTAAGATTTTCATACAGTGGAGTTGCAAACATTTCATAGATTGCTGGACCTTCATCTCCCTGACCGATTTTCAGAAACATGTCATTGTAGGTGGCATAATCCACAGCAGATCTTGCTCGCTGTGCTGGTCCTGTTACTGCCTTTTTGGGGGCTCTTGCACTTTTAAGGTCTCTGTGAAGTTGTTTTTGATCAGTTGACACCACATGCTGAAAATGTTCAGAGACTCTTCTTGGTGTGGGGCCTTCATCTGCAATTTTTTTACAAGTTCCGTATTTGTTTGTAGTTTCTCCAATAGCAGGGCTTGTAGCTTTATTTCCTCTGAGTTGCACTTTTTGCTGAGTTGGTGAATTTATCCTTTTGGATGAGATTTTCCCAGTACTTTGATTTCTGTGTGCAAGCACATTGAATGACTGATTTGTCTGAATCGATGTTTTGCCTTTTCTCTCATTTCTTTTAACCATCTTAACTGGTTTGTTCTTGTCATGTGTGCTTTTTTCTTCCGTGTTCACATTCAGATTGGATACATTTTTCTCACCTGCAATAAAATGGGATCTTCTTGCTGTAGGTTGTAATTCTCTGACTATATTTCTTGGTCCTTCAGACGCATGGCAGCAGTCCACAGGTGGAGACTTTTCCTGAAGATCCTTTTCAGGTGTTTTGGAAGACTTGCGTTTTATTTTAGCTCCAAACTCTGTAGCAATGGGTGATTTAATACAGCCTTTAATTTTGTCTGAAACACTAATGTTAATTACAGAACTGACTAAATCCTGATAATCCAAACAGTTTTCCAATTCAAAATTCATTGACTTCTCTAAGCCTACATGCCTCTTCTGTGTAACTTGAGGCAAAGCCTCATCCTCTTCTTGGCTGCTACTGCTGCAGGAGTTGCTTTCTTCACTGCCTGCTCTAGTGCCTCTGGATCTTCTGGAAGACTGCCTGGAGATTTTTGCTAGTCTTCGTCTGGAATGTGATAAAACAGGAAAAATGCTACTTTGTTTAAAGAGCAGTGGGTGCTCAAAACTTGAGTGTGCAGAGTTGTCCGTATATCTGCTGTCCAGTGGAGCAATATGTTTAGGTGTCCTAGAAAATGGAGTCGGCAACATCTGGCAATCACAACACAAAGTAGTAGTAAGGGCAATCCTGTTTGGTCTTACTGAATTGTTAAACAAATAAACAAACAAATCCTCACCTTTTGTCTTTCATCTTCCCCAATTTCAACACCTCTAAGCCCTGTAGTAAATTGAAAAGATTGCCGTTTTATGTATGGACTGGCTTGTCAAAAGCGTTTTTTTTTTCATTAAAAAAATATGCACACTCTAAAAACATTCATCACTTTTAACTAAGCAAGTAAACTGTGTATCCTGATTTTGGTTATGCAGTAACTGCAATATGCAGTTTTTTTTTTGAAAACCACAATTTAAATGTCATGGAAGGGTCTCCCTTACACAATGTATTAGTGGTTGTGGATCTCATTTCGCTCATTATAAACACCTTGGGCTTTATCTAAAATAGCATACCTTCCATACCATATAGTTTGGGGAAAAACTGCATGTGGCAAGTATATTGCAATCCATAATATCCTACCGTAAAAGTGTATGCAGAAAAGTACCTGAATGAACCACGATTTCCAATTAGATTAAATATGCAAACAATATTACGAAAATATCAATTTTACTACTTACATTTACCTAATTATTATAAATGTCTACTATTACTATTCCTATGTTTCACCTCAATTTATCTGTCTAACCACATTTTATACCTCGTGTCTTTCTGTGTGGAACTAATAATCAGTATGTGTCTTATAAATACAACAGAATTTGTGTATTTGAGTAAACGTTTGGCTGTACTTACTGTTCTGAATGTTAGCCCGTGCCTGCAGCAGCCCACTTGCGCATAGAAGAGGGTTCATCAGGACCGGTGCAGACTTACTGAGCTGGTTAACAGGAGCAGCAGGAAGAGCTGGTATTGATGAGGAACTCAAGGTAAGCAATGGATGCAGGTGCCTTGTTTTACCCCAGTCTTTTTTCCCATTCCATAGGCTGGGTAAAGATGAAGTCCGACTGAATGGGAAAAATAGCATGCTTTTAATTAATGACTATTTTTTCAGAGCATTTACAAATAGGCTATGTCTTTTGATTTTGTCTTTGTTTCTGAGGGAGAAGGACTGAGCTAAATGTCCTTTTAGACAAGTTCCTCTTTCCCTCACTCTCTGTGGATAATGACACAGCTTGGAAGCACGGTCTTACGTTGACAACGGCTTGATCCTGTAACCGTACTCCTCTGTACAGTCTTTGTGTTGAAATGAGAGGTGGCCACTGAATGGGCATGGGTTTTCATTCAGGCAGGTTGTTGTGAGGGCAGTTTGTTTATGCATTTTCTGTTTACACAGCTGCTTCTGTTGGTGGTGGTGTTTATGTGTGATTAGTTCTGATTAGCTCTGTTTATCTCAATGCTAATTTAGTTTGATGAGAAAGTGATGAACGGGTGTGCATGCGGTCAGCTGCCTAACCTGCTTCGTTTCCTCTCGTCTCTCCCATCTTGTCTGATGTCTATCTTTGGCTCCATATAATCGTCCAAGCAGATCCTGTTATCTGCAAGGCCATCAGTTAATATAATAAAACAAGGGTTATTTGTCGTTTCTACCATACATAAGAGGTATAAAAGCTCACATCCCTGTATCATCGCTCAAGGACACATACTTTATACTGCGATCATTAAAAATGTATTCAAATCATTCCCTCTATCAAATCAAGATTTGTGCTTTTATTGTAAACAATTGCGACAGGATTAGTCCATTTTAGTAGCATTACTGAGTATTTGATAATTTAAAAAAAAACAGATTTAGCTTTGCCATCTTAGGAATAAGTTGCACAAGTAAAAATGTAACCAATAGTGATCAGATTAAAATACAGTGGTTTTCAACAATATTTAGTTTTTTTTTAGTTTTTTTACTGTATCAAACCAATTGCTGATCATAAAAAAAACTGTTACAAAACATGTTTTTAATCTTGACTAAATAAAGAATATATACTAAAAGTACCTTTGACAAAGTCAGTCCTCCCTAAGTTTTCCCGAAGTATCAATGAAACCAAATGTTTTACAGTTCTTCTGAGTCTTGCGTAATCCTTATCTGCGAGTGACTGGCGGCTCTGTAGACTGAGTTGTTTGAAACAGAGGAGCCCAAAAAGCCGAGTCAGACACACCCCTCTTATTGTCATGGGTTCTCTGAGGGAAGGGCTGAGAGACCTGTGTGTGTTTTAGCAGCCCATTTGCAAGTGTTATTAATATGTGCCTTGGTCGATAAGTTCCCATATTAAAGAAGGTTATTTTAATTTGTTTTAAAGTGGCTTTTAAAGCCAAGTGCTATTTTGGGGTTTCCGCCTGGATTTTGCCTACCAAAATTCAAAAGCTTCCCAAATCCACATGCAGAGGTGTAAATGCAAAAGTTTGGTATCATGTTAAAGAAAACCCTTTAAATTTTCATAAAACGCTGTTGAAAGTGATTTAAAAAATGTATATGTTGTCTGTGTTATAATAAACCCCTCCAAAAAAAGAGGAACTTTTTTATAAACTCAAATTTGAAAGTGTACCTTTTAGGTTCTGTGTGGTCTAGGTTGCTGTAATTAATTTTGGTGGTTCCTACACATGTCAGTAATCAGAAAAAAAGATAAACGTCTCTATCATAATCTATGCAAAAGTTGTTCTATTCCAACTAGTGAGAGAATGGAACCGCTTATGGGGGTATTGGGCCAGTACAGACCTTAGAATTGAAAGAATTCAGAAGTAAATGACATCACGGACCTGGTACCGGTACGCAAATCTTAGGAGGTTAAACTGTTCTCCTAATTTCTTTGAGGAAGGCTTTATAAGCTAGTCTACATATTTCTGATTATTTTATCTAATTTTATTATAAGTTTGCGCAATTTACATTTGAGTACAAATGTAGACAAGAAAACTAAAGATGCAGAGAGCAGCAGCTTTCTTTTCTCACTGCTGCAAAACGTTAACTCTACTCCTATAACTTTGACGTTAAGTGTCTTGTTCTTCTAATATCAACAAAGTCTAGTTGACTCACCTTCACAGATGTCTGTGTGGCTCATTTCTGCAATAGTAATATCAGCGGATTCTCTCTGCAGAAAAACGAATACATTTCAGCAACTGAAAAATGTAATGACACAGCTGTGATGCAGCAAGAACCAAACCTGCTTAAAAGCAGTAAGATTGACTGCCCCACAATAACCTCTCACAGAATCACACTACAAATTCACCTGTTGACTGCTGACCATCTGGAGGTGGTCTATTCAGTCAACTCACACCATCATTAGCCAGCTGCGATGCCTGTGACCAAGGCTCAGCCAAATGGAACACCGCAATAACTGGCTTAATTAAAACAAACTCTATTTAACTGGCTTTGCCTTTACAATACCACTGAGGCTTAATATATTAAGCGGTTCATGCCATCTTTATGATTGTCTACGTTTGTTTGTTTACATGAATTCTTGTGGGAAATGCTGCCAAAAAGAGTAAAACGTGTTAAAGCAACTGACCTTCATCTCATCTGAAACTGGTGTGCAGAAGCCAGGTGAAGGAGAACAGCAGTGTGGTACAGCAGGATAATAAGACACATCCAGACACATGAATATTGCTTCTCAAAAACACAATACATATTCTTGCATGAGTCAGCATATTCATGTAACAATGAATTCTTGCCCAGATTTGGCATAAATCTGGCACAGCAGGCATTAATCTGGCACTGGCAAACAGCATGTGGGCCAAACATGGTCCTCCTGGTTTGGCAGAGGTGGGACTGTCTTTAAGGCGGCACACAATACTTGGCCCACATGTAAATTAATGATATCTGTGCCATGTAAGTTTGGCCTATCTTGACCTACATTTAAAATAAAAATTATTTTACTTTATTTTAAATTTAATTTATTTAATTCATAAAAATTCTACCAATCAGGTCGCTTCGAGAAAAAACATTCCCATAGCATGCCTAAAGTGCAATGATTCATGGGTTTATCCATTTCATGGCAGTCGTGACACACCAACATATCTGGCCCAGTACAGGCTCAGTTATGGGTTATTAACGTGGCTGAGATATGGTCTGTGTTTGGCCCAGACTTGGTCCAGTCATGTACCATAATTCACTACGGCATGTGGGCCAGAGCTGGGCCAGAGATATTTTGCTATGTAGGATTGTTTTCTAATAATTACTGGCACTGAAAATAGAGGTTCATGTTCTGAAAAGACTTAATTGCAATAAGATAAGATCTATTACACAATTTATGATAATAAAACCTTCAAATATGCAGTGTTTTACCTGTTTGCATTGAGGAATCTAATATAGAGTAGAGTTCTTCCCTCTTGGTGCTCTTGAGATGAGAAATGTACCACAGAGCAGTGTGGCCTTTTTGATCACGGATCTTGATGTCACTGGAAAGCAGAGCAGGTGTGAGTTTTTTTGTTGTTGTTATGACTGTTCCTAAGGTTTTGTGGATCTCAGCTCCAAACCTGGGGACCTACCACCGTTCACAGTTTAACCTGCCTGATTTGAAATGAACGAAGTGTTTGAGGTGAGAGAGTCATATATATAATATGCAGAACAGTGACTGGTGGGTCCCAAAGTCTGAAGTTGGGAAGATTTGGACTAATCATAAATTATAGTGTGATTGCTTTGTTCATTTGGTTCATTCGAATAAATGTGAACACTTGGCTTCTTTCAAGCATACTCTTGTGTGATTAGACGACATAGACCAAAGACATCCAATCAAACTAAAAACAGCACATGAATTCAGATAGAATAAAATGCTCAAGCACAATGTTTTTTTTCCTTTCATAAATGCAATTTTATCCGTTGTAGTTTGAAATTCATCAAAAGCTTGTTTGAACATACCCTTATCCTGGTTTATTTACGTTTGAGTTACCTTTTTACATTTATACAGTGCTCAACATATATTAGTACAGCCCTCACAAAATCTTTTATAGTCATCTTTTAATAGGAAGGTATACAATATTATATTTGTGCATGTACATTAGATTAGTGAGTACCAAAGCCAAACTAGCACAGCCAAATTTATATGCTAGAGAAAAATATTAAATACAAATTTTTAAAAGAGGAAAAATCAAGAGAAGCAAAAGAATTGAAAAAATTCGTTGAAATTTTGTAGGTTGTAATTTGTTTTTTGCAATATTTTGCTTGAATTTAATTGTATTTTCTTACAATTTCTAAATATGTTTGGTGACTAAAATATTATTTAATAAATATATCTGTTTAATAAATCTGTTTTGTTTAAATGCACCAAAATACATTGCTTATACTCACTGAGAAATGGATAAAAATATTCATTTTCAAAATGGGGTGTACTCAATTATGCTGAGCACTGTATTAGTAATTTATATTTTTTACATTTCTGTTCAAATCAATAAATGAAATTGACCAAATTAATTTAGTTTTCTTACGCTGTAAGAGACATAAGTTTCTTCACTACTTCCACAGGTTGATAGTCCCAAGGCAGCTTCAGTCCTTCAAACAGATCCACATCTCTTACAGCCAGCATCAGTGGGGTCAGTCCATCTCTGTTCTGTTTATTTAAGTCTGCCTTATCTGTCTGGTCCTGTAACATAAAAATAAAAACTCATTTGTGTAATTCTCTCCAGCCATTGCTTGAAGTGAGTAAAAATATCTTGCTATCTCCTGACAGATGGCCAATACGAATCCATCACAAAACTCCCTATGGAGTCTGGCCTGCTTTGTCTGAACCTAAGGTTGATATCACATTTCTAACAGTCAAATGGCAAGTGGAAGTTGAGGTCTGAGCTGGTCACCATCAGGTGCTGTAGACAGCAGAGGTCTCCTCTCCAGGCTGCTAATGAGAGCTGTTTCTGGTCAGGTCTGGTCATGGTCATCAACAGTTCCTCCTGAAGGGATGGTTGACAGACATGAAGAGCTGTCTTGTTGCTATGGTTACACAGCGTAGCATCAGCTCCTCTTTCCAGAAGGAAATGCATGACCTGTGTTCGAAATACTTGTTAAAAGTGTCAGCAATATATCTGAATAATCATTTTAAAATAATAAGCCAGGTATATGAAAGGTTTAGGTTGATGCTGTTTGATGCTTTTAAGATTTACAATACTCTAAGTGAGCTTTTTTATTTTTAAAATGTTAGGCAGTATTGGCAGCTTGTCATTCTGTGCATTCTGTTGTGTGAATGAATTAGATTGTTTCTGAAATTATGACTTCTAAAATAGACCAGTAAGCAAATCAATTTAGGGCAAATTCTACTGTGATTGAATCTTCTGGTTGGACACAGAAATTTGGGGTAAAACCTCGCAGAGGGGCTGGTGTTGAGTATACGCTGATCAGGTACAACATTAAAATCACTGACAGGTCAAGTGAAAAGCATTGATTATTGAAAATAAAATTGATTACACCTTTCAAGGGGTGGGCTGTCAGCTGGAATTAATGGTGATAGTGCGTAAAACAAAATGTTTGGTGGGGTATTTCTGGTATAGAGTGGACAACAGGTGGACCAGTGTCTAAATCATGGACACCCAAGTCTCACCAAAGGACGTGCAGAGCGAAGGCCATTTTTATGGTCTGATCATCTCAAAGAGCTACTGTATAGGAAAAACAAACACTATGGAAGTCAGTGGCTAGGTTTCCAGCTCTCTTCAAAATATCTTCTTTTATTTTCAACAGGAGAAAGAGCTTTTTAAAGGTTTGGAACAAGTGAAGGATGAGTAAATGATTACAGAGTTTTCGGTTTAGGAAGACAGTTTAGAATCACTGTAACTGAACTGAACGTACAAAGCAGCAGTCGAAAAATGCTTTTAAGATAAATAAAATCAAACAGTGTTTAGAGGCTTTTGCATCTGAACTCTTCAGTTGGACTGTATACTAGCACAACTGTTAATTAATGCGTAATACTGCAATAAATCAAGGAAACCAGCAGAAAGCTATGACTAATGGAAATATAATGCCCTATGCTATTACAATCAATACATTACAGCCCATTGCACTGCATTAGCTTTACAACACAGAAGTCAGAGATAGTTTCTTGTTGTGATCATCATATCACCATAATGCAGGGGCGTAGCAACCGGGGGGGACGGGGGGATGCGTCCCCCTCAGTTTTAGAGACAGACCATTTAGAAACAGGTGTTTAATAATTATATGAACGTGTGATTTCATACACCCCCCCCCCCCCCTTTATAATGTCCACTACGCCCCTGCCATAATGTCTCATACCTTAGTAAGGCCCCTGCTGCAGGCACTGATAAGAGGAGTGGAGCCCTGTGAATCATGAGGCAGGTCAATTTCTTTCCAGCCATAGACTCCTTGCTCCAGCTCCAGAGCCACATCCTCAAGCTCTTCCTTTAACAGCTGCTCCACTAATCTGCTTGCTTCATGTTTACTCATGCTCCAGTGTTCTGGCAGACGCACAAACACAGGAAAATTGCTGTAATAAATACATTTCTCCGTATTTGCAGTCTTTCACAACATGTGAAAAGAGCTCTGTTCCGTGTGATGACAGTCATGCACATGTGCGTAATCTTTGTACTGTTTAAAGTGTGAAGATATTGAAGCATTTTTCTGACATGCTTAATCGTAATATACATTTTATTTTTGCCTGGCTTGTTTGTGTAACACATTTTTTCTTTAGATTCACTAACAAAGAAATTAATTTGTGAAATAGGACTTTAATTCTTTCATTAAAGAATAAAAAACCGCAGCTCTTACAAGACAAAAGTCATGATATGTAAATGATCAAAGAACTTCCCCACCATTTTAACTGCTCAGACAAATTATTTGTTGAAAAATTCATAAATATTAAAGCATGAAATGTGCATAATCACCTGTGACAATTTCAGTGAGACTCACCTGTGCCAGCAGCTTGTTGCTTCTTTGTATTGAAATGTATGATTTAAATGAAGTTCAATAGTTCCTGTGTTTATGTCCTTGTCTTTTGAGGGTCAGTCCTTTGTTTTCATTGCGTCTCTGCCTGAAGCAGCTTTGAGTTTACAGCCTGTTTCCAAGGAGACACAGCTTTGGCATGAAAACAATGAACTCACCATGAGACCTTTGTTTTGGTTTCAAAGGGGAAGTGTGCAGCAATGTAGATGTGTGCATTTGCATTTGGTTGTTATGAATATCTATATTACAATATTACCCAGAGGTGTTTTTATATTCTGTACTTATATAAGATTAGCACAATAATAGATGTATTACTAAATAAAAGAAAATGAAGAACTATAATTAAGGTATTATTCTATGTCATTCTCTGGCATAGAATAATAAAAAAGACCATCAACTTCCAGCTTTAACCAGACAAGACCAGCAAACCTTTACAGTTTTTACAACTACACCTAAACACAAACCTCCCAGTCAGCATAAGTTGTCTCTAGCAGCCTCTTTGCATTTCCGTTACACTGAAACTGTCCTGGGATTCTTATTGTGGGAGATACAGTGGTATTGATTGACCTTCACCGGAACCAATGGCCTTCAAAGGCAGAATTACATTTAGTTCTTCTGCATTACAGGAACATATACCATGATGATCCTTTTAATTGATCTCCATATAGTTGAATCTTTGCTATTCCTTTCACACTGCTTAAAGGAACACCATAAAATATTAGATTTTGTTGTAAGAATAATAGATTTGGCATTTTGTGAGTTTTGAACATTATCAATCAGAAAACAAAACTTGAACAATCACACAGAGCACTACGACCTCTAGTGGTTACTATGGAAGATTCTTTCTGCACTGAAAAAATAATTGTATTAATTTGAGTTACTAATTTTTGAAGGTAAGTGGTTGCAAATAATTTATATGAAATAAATTTAAACAAGCAAATTGAATTTTGTAATGTTCAATTTGATTTGTTTGTTAAATTCAGCCTATAAAAATTGTTTGCAACCTTATCCTTACCTTAATTATTATTTTTTTTAATCCAATTAATTATGCTTTTCAGTGTGTGGCTGTACCAAACATAGGTTTGTTTGCTGTAATACCATATATATGTTCAGATGCCACATTCGACACGTGTCTGCCCAATTTGAATGTGTCAGAATGTTAACACTGCCCATATTTAAGAGTTAAATATGTGGTTATGTATTAATAAAAAAAATCAAAATCTATGTTTAACGTAATGATAAAATAAATCTATTAAACAGTTTTGAGCTATTTTTAAGTAATTAATGAGTGGGGTCAAATTCTGATTCATTACCTAACTCTTATTGCTCAAACAGTATACCAGATAGCAAAATTTCTCTGGCCCAGCTCTGGCCTACACACTAAGCTTTTGCTTGGCCCACATGCAGCAGTGAATTACGGTACATGACCGGACCAAGTCTGGCTTCCATACAAGGGCCAAACATAGACCATATCTGGACCAAGTCTTGGCCAAGTTAATAACCAAAACTGGGCCAGATATACCCCATGCATGACTGCAGTGAAATTGATAAACCCATAAAGAATGATGCTTTAGGTGAATTATTAATGATAATGGTTAGTATGGTTAGTATAAACTGTAAAATTTGGTTAATAAAATATATATAATGTAGATTAAATTCTGTTGTTTTGCAACACACAGAATAAAATAGATTAATTAATTCAAATAATTAATCATGATTGTTTCCTGGATTAAACTGGAATTTTCTGGATTATGAAGGCATTAGAATATGCAAACAGAAAAATGGAAATTTTCTACTCAAAAGTAATTTGTATGTATTTTAAATATGGGCCACTTATCAATTTTTAACATCTGGGTCTGGATGGATGGATGGATGGATGGACGGACGGACGGACGGACGGACGGACGGATAGATAGATAGATAGATAGATAGATAGATAGATAGATAGATAGATAGATAGATAGATAGATAGATAGATAGATAGATAAGAAAATGTCTAATTTGCCATGTATTTGAAAAAACAGAAACTCTTAAAAAACAAAAATGCCTGTTTTGATCATTTGTTTCCACACATTAGTCTATTTGGACTTTTAGATATATGTGGTTTTACTGTGGATATATGTGTGCTTGCTTTGGTCAGATGTATTGCTGCATGTTTGTGCTATGTAAATCTCCATGTCACATATGTGAGAATACTATTTAAAATTAATTTCATAGAAATGGATTTTCATTAATGTTTTTATTATGCCTGGTATTTTTTATTTTTTGACTGAGATCTTTATTGACCTACTGTTGCAGTCTTAGGCAGCTCTGCTGAGAGGCGCTGTTGGGCAGCAGAACCGCGTGTGGAAGGAGCGGCCCGTCATCACCATCACCATCATCATCATCCTTCCCATCCTCACCGCTGGTCCTCCGTCAGTCAGAGCGCGTGGAGCCGCAGGAGGAGGAACTGTCCGGTGCTGATGATCTTCACAAGATCAAGGTGCGCTTGGATAAAGCTCCTAAGTCAACGACAGAACTATTACACGCATTTACAAGTCGTTGTCTAGGTTTCGTGATATTTGAAACAGTGTCCGGGAGTCGTATTTTTATTTTTGTTTTCAGTTTCAAACCTTTATTCGCCCAGCCAATGGGGATGGAACGTACGGGCTGAACGGCTGGCAGCATCCAGACATTTTGATTGTTTGATTGATGCATTCCTCTGCAGACCATATCTGCTGACCCGAGAGAAACTTTATTCGGATCAAACCAAGATCATACACGATGGTGGACGCGGCTGAATGTTGTGTGAAGGTGATGTGCCGATTCAGGCCACTTAACGAGTCGGAAATCAACAGAGGTGACAAATACATACCGAAATTCAAAGGAGAAGACACCGTGGTCATAGCGGTAAGCTGTCTTTACAGTATAGAGATGTTGCTGAGACGGACACAGTCACCGAAGCGTTTACTTGTGATGTGCTGGAGTTATCTAACTGCCAGACAAGCCTATTACTAAAACAAAAGTATATGTGTCGAAGCACAAGCATAGCAAGTGGTGTAGGTAAATTACTAACTGATCAACAGCAGACTTCCAAAAACCTGACATTAATAGGAAAAAGGACAATTCCAAAAACATTTGACATGGTAACACTTTACCTTTACCATCACTTTAATACTTTACCAATCAATAAGCAATATATTTGTTACAGAATTTATTCGTTTTATTAATATTAAATGCAGTTAATCATGTCAT
Source organism: Danio aesculapii (assembly GCF_903798145.1). Taxonomy (NCBI): domain Eukaryota; kingdom Metazoa; phylum Chordata; class Actinopteri; order Cypriniformes; family Danionidae; genus Danio; species Danio aesculapii. The sequence goes on along the minus strand of NC_079443.1, from coordinate 24,558,059 downwards.
GTTATTCAAGATATTCAATATAACTAAACTCAATTTGATAGCATTGTATTGGCTAATTATTGAAATCATTTACATTTGTTGAAGTTTTTATTTAATCACATTTCTTATTTTGATTATTTTAATTTAGTTTAATAATATTAACAAAAGGCACTTTATTTTAAAGTGTAACTGAAATATTTATTCAGTTAAATGAATTTGTATGAATAAAGTGAATTTGAGTTTAAAGGCTATGAATCACTAAAAATATTCCTTAGTGTTGTCAGTATCTCAAATGATCTTCCAAATTGCTCCTGGCTACCAGTTTTCCCAATAGTAAACTAAAATGGCATCAGTTTTAAAAATAAAGATTTTTTAATGGCATTTATGGTTGCATCAAGAGCTTTCACCATCCACGGAACCGTTCCATTCCACAAAAGCTGCAAAAGATTCCTTAGATTATTTAAATCTTCATTGCTTCAAGTTATAATTCGTTCTGATTCTATATGATTCTTTGGGCAAATGAAAATAATAATTCTATGGCATAACTGCAAACGCCCTTTTTCTGTAACCTTTATTTTTGAACAATAAGGTATATTGTCACTTATTCATATCATGTTGTTTATTTTTTTATTTATTTACACTGGAAGGAAATCCTGCTATATAATCGATAATCACCTTCTGCTTTGTTTTTGAACCGTGATGTGTGCATGTCATCGTGTGCTTGTCATCCATGCGTAAGCCTCTAATTTTTAGGATTAGATTTATTTGTGGCTATTCTGGAACATACAAGCTGATTATATGTCATAGCCTTCATTTATCATTTAATTTGGTTTATATTTTATTAGTGGGATCAAATTAAAGAGCATTTGATATCTGGAATGTGAGTCTGTGTGTGTGTGTGTGGGTGTGTGTGACTTGCTATAAATAAGCCGAAGTGTCTACACAGTAAGACACTGATGGTTTTTATGTTTTACAGTAAACCTCCAGAAATCCCTTGTGTAAACACAATAGCCCGTGTTATCCCAGCCATTGAAATGCTAATCGACATAACCATGCCTAATCTGCACAGAAAATGAAGCGTAGCAGGTATTAGACTTGTGTTTCTAACGTCAGTTGTGTGTAATGGTGCCCTGCAGTCTCCGCTCAGCCTGATGATCCGAATGCCAGACGTTTGGCTTTAGGATACAAGTGGAATATTAAATGATCTGGCTTATATATGTGCATGTATTACCACCAGTATTTAAATACCTGCATCTCATTAATATCCGTTGTTTAGTAGTGTGGGTTTTTGCAGTGTCACAAAAAGTCTAATCATATACCTTTAACGCAATAGATTGTAAACGGTCAGTAAAATTATTCCTCTGCGGGGGAAGGGAGACTTCACACCTCCTCCCCCTATAGCTACACCAAATCTATCCATCCATCCATCCATCCATCCATCCATCCATCCATCCATCCATCCATCCATCCATCCATCCATCCATCTATCTGTATTTAATGTAGAAAACAAATTCAATATAAGAATTTTATATACTGCACAAGATTATCTGGTCCATTATGATTAATACAGCCCAACTTCAACAGAGTCACCAATTCAATTTGCACTTGTAAATTAGCATCTGAATTATTGATGAAAATGTAAATGTACTGGAAATGGAATGTAAGATATGAAGAATTATTTAAAATATTAATGTAATTAATACTTAATTTCAAGTATTTATTATTACATATTTTGTTGTTAAAATAATAATAGTAGCATTCTATTATTATTATTATTATTATTATTATTATTTCTAAGTTAAGTATAAATTATTTTTGCACGCTAATTTAATAAAATAATTCAGATTTAGTAAATTAATTTCCTTTCTTCATTCATTTTCGTTTCAGCTTAGTCCCTTTATTAATCTTAATATTAATTAATCAATTAATATTAAATTGGATCACCCTGAGGAAACCCACGCCAACACAGGGAGAACATGCAAACTCCACACAGAAATGCCAACTGACACAGCCGAGGCTCAAACCAGCGACCTTCTTGCTGTGAGGCGATCGTGCTACCCACTGCACCACTGTGCGGCCCCTCAATTAATTTAATAGAATAATTTGTGAAAATTTAAATGAAAAAAGCAAAGTTTTTGAAGGAATTAATATATTTACATGGTATTTTTTTGTTATTTAAAAAGACTGTTGTGTGTAACATCCTTTTACAGTTTTTATCAGTCGCTTTAGTACATTTCTCAGACCAGAATTTAAATTTGCAAAACAGTAAGTGCGTTCCTCAAAACAATGCGTACATATATCAAAACATCATGGGTTACCTGCAAAAGCCAGACTCCTGCTCAAAATCCTTAATTCTTCTCTCAAAGCTACATTTCTGTGTCAATTAATGTGTCAGTGCTGCTGTCATTGAGTGTGGATAAGACAGTCAAATTACTTAGTCATGTTGTCAATATAACAGTGTACTCTGGAGGGCTGTTCTGATATAAACTATGGCTAATTTATTTATTTATTTTCTGTTTGTACTGTTGCAGTTGTTGACAGATAGGAAGGAAAAGACAGCACTGCATAGCACAAAGAAAAAAAAAAAAATCAAAAATAGAAATGTGAGACACACCTTTATTTGAAAAAGTCAAGATTCACCAGGGAGAGATGTACCAACTGTAGACAGATTTAGTAAAAAAGTTTAATGGAAATATATAGAAAAATGTGTTGTGACAATATTATGACAGCTTATTCAGCCATTTTGCATGTGAAGACTTATGCCATGAACAAGCAATTAAGTGGGAGGTGAGACTACTTAACCGAGACCAAAAAATCAATTTAGATCAACATAACACAAGCAATTGATAATGTAGAAAACATCAGTGAATCGCAGATAATCATTTGCATGGATGTACAAAAGAATTTGCAACTTGTTCAAAGGAATGAGAAACTGCACAACTGACACAATGATCTGAAGATTGAACAGGTAGTTTCGAGAACTTCAATTCTGATCTGAGAAATGTACCAAAGCGACTGAGAAAAACGGTAATGTTAAGTGAGTAGTAATTCCTAAAATTAAACTTCTAAATTAGGTATGTTATTATTTAGTGACTCAAATGGGCAGCATATTCTGCAGCATAAATTGTATATTTCAAATGACTATTTATTTATTATTTAAAACAGGCAACATGGTGAAGATATTACATGATTTGTCCTTGCATATAACCTTGAATATATCTTGAATGTGAATTAAATAAAAATGTGTAGAATTTAGCATTTGTTATATCATGTGACTAAATGATGATATATTATTAGTAGCAGCAGTAATAGTAGTTTTTAGATATGTTTAAAAAAATGCCCACTAATGTATCTAAAAAGTCAGCAACTTGGCAAAAATTTGGATAGGAAAAATAAATTAACCCAAAAGCGGTGATCAAGTTAAATGTTTTGTGTTTGTAAAACCCCAGAAAAAGGGAGATTCACAGACCATTTGAGACACGGGAAATCACTAGTCATTTGCAGCCTGTCAATATGTGTCAGGATCTGGTGTTTTGTTAGCGTTGGTCTGGCCAGCAGTGTTTAATATGGATGTTAAAGTCTTATTATCTCTGCAAGGCCACAAAGAGGCCCGGGGCTCCTGCCTGTAATTTACGTTGCCGTAGTGACAGAGGTGCCATTGGAGAGGCCATGACTGGCAATGAACGGTTAGCCTGATTTACTGGAATATTTCAACATGTCCATAGAGGATTGGGACAATTGTTGTGGGACACGCGCATGCTTGCTGCCTGTGTAAACCCCCTTCTGGCTGCCTTAATTTCTTTTTTCTCATTTATTTTGACATCACCTTACACACACCACCTGGAACCCTTAGATTTAGTGCAATATTTGATCTATCTGTAAAGTGCCAATAGAAATGTTGTGGTTGCGTTGCTTGTTCTTAATGAAAGTTTGTATTTTTTAGTTTGTATTTTTTAACACCTTTTTTTCTTAAGGAAGCCAATATTTATTCAGAGCACTGTATCTATTTTTATATTATTTTGATTAACTAGAAGTTTGCTATTTCTACACTACAAACCATGTGAGATGGAAAGAAAAAAATATCCTTCATTCGTTCAAGTATTTGTTGAGTAAATAGGCATTATATATTTTTGATTGAAGGTGGAAAATTACTGAGCTCTTAGAAAAGCCTTGCTGGTCCCCAGATAATAGCATAAATTATTGACTTAAAGAAATGTGTCCTGCTTTTACATTCAGCTTTTCTCTGAATATTATAATAGAAAGTGTTTAGAATGCAGCACATGGATAAAAGTCTTTGAATGTACAGTACACCTAAAAGTCTGCGCAAGATTGGAAATGTCTTCTTATAGAGACTCACTATATATATATATATATATATATATATATATATATATATATATATATATATATATATATATATATATATATACACTCGAAGTCAGAATTATTTGTCCACCCTGTTTATTTTTTCCCCAATTTCTGTGTAACGGAGAGAAGATTTTTTAATTTCACTAGATTTTTTTCAAGACATTTTTATACAGCTTAAAGGGCAGTTTAAAGGCTTAATTAGGTTAATTAGGTTAACTAGGCAGGTTAGGGTAATTAGGCAAGTTATTGTCAAACGACGGTTTGTTCTGTAGACTATTGAAAAAAAAATAAAGCTTAAAGGGGCTAATAATTTTGACCATAAAATGTTTTTTTAAAAATTAAAAACTGCTTTTATTCTAGCCAAAATATAAAACAAATAAACTTTTATCAAGAAGAAAAAATATTATCAGACATACTGTGAAATTTTCCTTGCTCTGTTAAACATAATTTGGGAAATATTTAAAAAAGAAAAACAAATCAAAGGGGGGCTAATAATTCTGACTTCAACTGTATATACAAGATTCTTTAAAATAAAAATCTGCCTGTTGACAGTCATTTTCTAGTCATTGTTCATTGTTATATATTACATCAATTAATGTAATCTGCAGTATTGATTCTATTTATCACACAAAAGATCTGCTGAAAGAAAATGTGAGCGGTGAATTGTCATCAGTTCTTCCTAGCAAACACGTTGTTCTCCTCCCCCATTGGCCAGTAGACAGGTGCTGACTATCAGCCAATCGGTGCATGTCTTTCGAGCTGAGATGTAGTTTCCGTGGTGATGGTCTGGGTTTGAGCAACAGCCTTCATTTGTGTCTCAGCGGGGACGCTTGACCCCTACCTGCCAAATCAAGCACACACACAGAGGAATCATATGTCTGAGTGAACACTGTCAGCCCTCATACACTTATAATCAACAGGGCAGATGCACATACGGGATCGTTTCATCTCTTAGTTACGCTCACGGATGTTAAAATAAGGTTTAGGATAGAGCTGGATCTGGGATGGTCTTTCCATAAGGGAGTGTTTGTTTGTGTGCATATGGAGGATGCGGAAAAACTGCTGACAACAGTACATGTGCTCCCCTTGATCTCTGTCTGCACATGTAAACAGAGCATTGATGCTAGAACTCATACCTTGGTTAGCTGATTTTGCAGTGTAAAATGACTAACAAACTTGCCTGTTTGTTTATTTATTTATTTTTTATTTATTTATTTATTTGGTGAAGTAGGTAGTGCTGTCACCTCACAGCAAGAACAGCGTTTACG